>NW_025961377.1:0-216955 GCF_023159225.1 Perognathus longimembris pacificus | reverse complement strand
TGCACACTTTTATTTAGCAAGGCCAGGGTTTATATTGGTTTAGAAATCAATTCACAATTGCAAGTGTAAAATTAATGCATAAGTATATTCATATAAACACCAAAGTTGTGGATGTCACTACTGTAACAGATGTTGCTACCTCAAAGGTTGTTGCTACTACGAAGGGTGTTGATACTACAATTTGTCAGCTCTACAACAAAGGATCAAAGTATTCAACGTAGAACTTTATTAACTAGCTACTATTTCCTCAAGACTAATTATTATAGATTATTGACTTCCCACTTAATTGAGAAAAGCTTTCGCTGGAGCAGCTGGGCAAACAAGTCTCCCCAAGGAGGTTCTATATGTGTGGCGGAGGGTGGAGGAGAGTCTCATGACAAAGGGGCATCCTTTGGCCAACAAACACAGGAGACTCTTTAATAGAGAATTTTCTCCAAAGGCATATTAGTTTGGTAATAAGCATCAGAATATCTGTGCTGAGGTGAAATACTCCACTCGTCAGAGAAATTATTATTGTACAGAAGTGCAGGTTTTCTAGTCATGTCCTGGATCCTGTTGCTCAGAATGAATCATGTGCTGTGCCATGGCTGTTCTTTTGAAGAATTTACATTCTGTTTTCGAGAGTGGTGGAAGTAGTTTACATTCCCAGCAACAGAGCAGTACATTTCCTCTTTTTGGGAATTCCCTCCAGCACTTGTTGTTGCCTGAGTTAAGATAATTACTCATTCTGACATTGGAAACATGTTATTTCAGGGTTGTTTTTATTTGCATATCAGATACTGCCAATGATGATGGTTATGTTTATATATTTCAATATCATTTTTATTTCCTCTTCAGTGTAATCTGTTTTTAGATCCATGGCGAAATTTTTGATTGGTGTGTAGGTTTTGGAGGGAATCGTTTCTTGAATCCCCTTTGTATGAGTATATTAGCAAGTTATAATATTTGACTGTTGCAAATTACCGTCTGCTATTTGGTAAAACGGTTTGTTAGGTCTAGGAATTTGGAGGAGATTTATTTGGGTCCTTCAGGTATAAAAACATAATATCAGCAAATCAGGAAAGTTTCACATCTTCTCTCCCTCTTTGGATCCTCCTATTTGGAGCTTTCTTGCTATGGCTAAGGATTCCAGAAATATATTAAATAGGAGAAGAGAGAGGTATTAGCCTTGTCTTGTTCCTGGTTTTCAAGAAAATGGTTTTATTTCTTCCCATTTGGTATGACATTTGCAGTTGTTCTCATATATATGGCTTTCATTGTTTTAAAAAGGATCTTTCTAATCCTATTTTCTTCAGGGCTTTGAAAATCTATTGCTGTGTTATAACATTGAAGGTTTGGAGCAGCCACTTCAAGAATGATGTGATTCTTCATCTTACCTATGTCAATTTGGTGAATTGCATTAAAAGTTATGAATCTGCTATAGCAGGCTTCCAGTTGTGGAATGAAGGCTAATTGCACATGATGCATGACTTATAAAATCTGTTTTTGGATTCTGCTAGGTAATATTATGTAGAGGAGTTGTGCATCTGTGTTCCTAAGTGAGATTTTTTTGTAATATCTTTTTGGGGGAACTTTTCCTGGTTTAGTGATTGTATTTGATTCAAGGAACAGGTTTTGGGGTGTCTCGCTCTGCATCAACTTCACGGAAGAACTAGGAGAATATTGGTGTTTTCCCCTTTCTTAGAAAGTGTTATAGAATTCTGCGGTAATTGCCTTTTTTATATTGGAAGAAATTTCATTGCTTCCTGTATCTCATCATAGTTCATGAGGTAATTTAATTGATTTATATGTTCTTGCCTCAGGTTGGACAGTTTATATTTTTGTAAAAATCTACCTCTTTCCCTAAAGTATTCATTCTTTAGTGAGTATAGTTTCTGGAAATAGTTGTTTCTGATTGTTTGGATGTCCTGGATTATTCTGGCAATATTTCTTGTGGAATCCATATCTTACCCATTTGGGAGTCTTCTTGCCTTCTTTCGTTATTCTTAAAAGTGCCGTGTCAAGATCTATTATATAGCCATCAAAACAAAAACAGGTGGTACTGGTATAAAGAAAACCCTGAAGAAAAATGAAATGGAATATGAAACTCAGAAATGAAGCTGTATTTTTTAAATCATTTTTTCTTATTTATTGTCAAAATGATGTCCAGATAGGTTACAGTTTCGTATCTTAGGCATTGGATACATTTATTGTCTTGTTTTTTTACTAGTCCCACATTTCCCATCCCCACGCCCCATTTCCTTCATTCCCCATGAGTGCTTGAGGTGGTTTACACAAAACAGTTTTGTAAGTATTGCTTTTGAAATCATTTGTCTTGTTATCCTGTGTCTCTTGATTTTGGTATATCCTTTCACTTTCCTAGTTCAAATATCAGTATTCATGATTTCCAATGTACTCAGATAAGATATAGTGATAATGTAGGTATGAAGACAAGAAGGGGATACAAGAGGAACATCAACAACAGAGGCTACGGTTACACAAACATGTAGAAAGTACTACAACTGTGATATAAAACTGGTTTCCATAATATGGCATTTATTTCCCTCAGCGTCATATACTGTGTTCAAAAACTCAACCCAGTAAGAAAGTACTGTATCAAGAAAACTAACATTGGGCTGTGGATATAGCCTAGTGGCAAGAGTGCCGGCCTCGGATACACGAGGCCCTAGTTTCGATTCCCCAGCACCACATATACAGAAAACGGCCAGAAGCGGTGCTGTGGCTCAAGTGGCAGTGTGCTAGCCTTGAGCGGAAAGAAGCCAGGGACAGTGCTCAGGCCCTGAGTCCAAGGCCCAGGACTGGCCAAAAAAAAACAAAAAACTAAAATTAATAATTTAGAGGCGATGTGGCCAATAGGGAACACTACTTCATTGTCAGTGGGATTGTAAACTGGTCCAACTACTCTGGCAAGCACTATGGAGCTTCCTCAGAAGGCTTAACATAGAGCTCCCGTAATTCCAAAAAAAGAGAAGACACTGAAGCCACCAGCACATCAATGTTCATCGCATCACAATTTGTCATAGCTAAAATATGGGACCAACACAGATCCCCCTCAGGATATTGTGGTACATATATACGATGGAATTTTATGCCTCAGTCAGAAAGAATGACATCGCCCCATTCATAAGGAAATGGAAGCACTTGTAAAACATTATACTAATTGAAGTGAGCCAAACCCAAAGAATCATGGACACTGTGGTCTCCCTCACAGGGAATAATTATCGCACGTTTAGGCTATTCACAGAGCAGGAGAGCTAAATCTGCATTCTTATAGTCAGATGATATTCAACAAAGGAGCTACAGATACATAATGGTAATCTCTCATTCCCCAGGATTTCCTTCAGACCCTTCTTCCTCCATACTTCCACCATTAACTCTGTCCCACAAACTGTTGATACAAACCACAATCCATCTGTCCCTGCCTCCTTCCCTGCCTGCATTCTTTCCCTCTTTGCTCCCTTCCCACCTGTCTTCCTTCCTGTCTTCTTGTCTTCCTTCACTTCAACACCCTGTCCCTCTTCTTTATATCATTCATTCCTTCCCTCTCTTTCTTACCTTCCATAACATTCCTTCTTATTTTTAACTTACCAAGCTCTTCATTTATGGTACATTACATTTTATCTTTTTTCCCCCCTTTTTTCTATCATCATTATGAACACTGTGGCTAATTGCTAGTACTATTCTTTGTGGAGCACACGTTTGCCATGTGGCAAAAAGGACATACTCATGTCTAAGATATGCTTAGTTTACTGTGCACTTCCTGTTTAATATAGGTTACACACCACAACCAGGATGTGGACAACTTGATCATCATTGTGCTAGACAAGTATGTGTGTAGAGGCCAGCTATATGAATACTGGAGCTACATGTAACCAAGGAAGCTAGAAGGGACTGGATAGAAATAGGAAAATTGGCAATCGTTCACCCATGTCTTGCCTAAGTTTCATATCGTTTGGAATACCCCAAAGTCACTGTAAGATTGAAGCACATGTTTCTTTGTTGATCTCTTTCACTAAGGTATGAGTACTGGAGGAATTAGCTCATTTGTTGCCCCAGCTAGTGAGTAATTTGCATTTGTATATAACTTGTTCTATGTTCCATAGACCTATATTTGAACCAGTGGTCAATGGGAAATATTGATAAACTCTTAGATAAATGGATTGGAGTGACTTGAGAAGATTGGATTTTTACAGCCCAAGAGGTAGTCTCTACTTATTGATGTCTCAAAATATGAGAAGGGGATATTCCCGGGCCATTCCCATTTTATGTTTTGAACCCAAAAATTGTCAGAAGATCAAAAACTCCTTTATCCCCTAGGGTTTGTTGTAACTGAGGCACCGACAACTTAAAGGAACAAGAATGAGCTGCCGGGATAGTGGTAACACTAGCAAGCACTGAAGCCATGATTTTTATTTCTCCATTAGAGTCCTGATCCATCACTCCTGGAATAATAGGTAAGCCCCTCAGTGCAGAGCTGCTGCGGCCTAACAATAAGCCAACAGATTCCCTTGGAAGTGGGCCAATGACTCCTGTAGGGAGGGTCTGAAATCCCATTTCAGAAGTCAGAACGGTGCAGGTAGAGGAACAGAGATCCAGTCCTGCACTTTCTGTTGTTGCTCAGAGGAGACTTGAAACTGATTGTTGCTGCAGGTTGTTGGTGGATATGCTTGAGGTTAGGGGAAAGAAGGAGCTGCTCCAAAATTTTTCTGTGGGGCCAGGGGCTGGCTCCTCTGCCAGCTTACTGAAATCTGGCGGCCAGAGTCATTCAAATTAGATCTGAAATTTGTAACACAATGCTTCCCGTTTTTGCAGTGGGAAGAAATTTCAATAATAACTCTCCTTTTCTGATTAGGTCAGTGAGCCAGTAAGTGGCCCATTTGTAGGCAGGAAAAACAAATGCCGGGCATCCGAGCTGTACATATATGTCGCCATCGCCTTCTCCCCATCCAAGGCTTGTGTAAAAACTCTGTTACAGTCGGCCCTTGGAGCATGAGGCCCTGCAGATATGATGGCCCAATGTCCGCACAAAGCTGAATATAGTCATTTATTCCTCCTTTTTTCTTAGAAGGCCTGATGGTTGCTTGGCAATTTGGGCATAAAGTTTTAGTAGCCAAGGTTTCAAAAATGACTTGAGTGTGCTGGGAATATGGCCTAGTGGCAAGAGTGCTTGCCTCATGTACATGAAGCCCTGGGTTTGATTACCCCTCACCAGAGATATAGAAAATGACCAGAAGTGGAGCTGTGACTCAAGGAGCAGAGTGCTAGCCTTGAGCAAAAAAGAAGCCAGGGACAGTGCTCAGGCCATGAATTGAACTCCAGGACTGGCCAATGAATAAATAAAGAAATAAGAATGACTTGAGTAAGTGGTACTGTAGGGCCATATTGAAAACAAGCATTCTTTAGATCTCTTATTTGTTTAAATGGCAAAGGCTGATGAACTCTTTTGTTATCTTCATCTTGCCTGTCAGGAAATAAATGAAAACCAGAAATGTCCTCCCTTCTTGATAAGTCTGCGCCAAGGAAGTGTGCCGCGTTTACTGTAGGAGGACCAGGTGCTTTAAACAGCACAGGCAGAAATGGTACTAGCTGTGAGGCCCTATCAGGCAGAGGTTATGGTGGGAAAGAATGAAAGTCCGCCAGGATTCTGGGCAGGTCCTACAAGTCTTTACCTTTACAGGAGTTTGCTGCTTTGGATAATGTTGTGACAATAGGGCTATAATTGATTCCAAAATTTTCTCCACATGGGTCAATCTGTCTTTAGTAAGCTCCTTGCATAATTTTTCCGCAGTGTCTGAGCCATCTGAGTCTTCCTTATTATCTACCGCAGTGGTTTGAGATCCCTTTAATTTTCTCAATTCTTCCCAATCAGCTGCATAAGCTTGGGGGTTGCATGATGCTCATCAAGTCCCTATTCATTTTCTCTGATCAACTGATTGAATCTAATCCGTTCATGTTTACAATAGCATTATTTCTAAAGGATTCAGATTAGGACCATAAACTATTTCATACCACATTACTTCCTCTTTTTTTCTAGCTTGTTTAATTTTTTCCTTTATCTTCAGAGTGATGTACCAAAGGATTAGAGGTTCATATGTAAGTCTGTAAGTATATTTCTAGTTCATCATGTTACCCACACTTCCCCACACTTCCAACTCCCTCGTATATTTCCCCCTAATAAATTTTAGAATTGGTTTACACAAATGTTTTTGTAAATTTTGCTTTAGGAGACATTTTTATTTTTATCATCTAGCTCTTGATTTCAGCATAATATTTCTCTTTACTAGTTTTTATACAGGAATCAAATTATTGACACTTTTATTCCACTAATTTTGGGGGATTAAGTGTCTACAAATTTGGGTGACCAAGAGGACTTTAACCGAGCTATTATGTATTGAATGGTTCCAGTAATATAATGTATATTGTATGTCCCAACAATAAAATAGCAAGGGGATCAGCAGTACCCAAAATGTGTATATTTAGGTACAGAGAACACTTAAACCAAACATGGAACCATCCCTTCCCTTGAGACTTCATTTTGCATTGTAGCTCAATATTTTTCTCACCAGAAACTATTATGACCTCTAAATAGTTTTCATAAAATCAACATCTTATTCCACTGCACATATAGGAACCCTTGTAAAGGAAGAGGAAATTCAGGCCTCTTTAGAACCTTGGAATGATTTTAAGTATGGTGTCTACATAACATTTTAGTTGAAGTTCACACAATAGTTATAAAATCTCTTTAATTAATGGTTAAAAACCAAAAAATGAATAAATAATTAAGAATATAGCATGTGCCTGTGAGCCTAAACTCAGGAGTGAGATTTAAATTGACAAAGGTGCTTCTTAGTCAGTCTACGTGGTTGGTCAGTAGTAGGGTGCTCCCATTCATAGTAGAATATGGCTAGCTCGTACTAAGACCATTCATGAACTTCCAAGGAGTAGGATGGAGACGGGCCCATTCTATTGGACAAGCCAATGGAGGACTTTCTTTGATAACTTCTTTTCTGCTGAAAATTGAAAACCGGGTGGTAAAAATGATTGATTTCACTGATTGCACGTGCAGGGCTTGCATAGTGTTATGAGCAAGCTGATTAACATAGTGAGACGTTTGCACACTTTGTGTCAAACACACAGTAGCTGGTGCAGCAGAGGCAACTAAGAAAATAAAGGGTACAATGCCTGCTATCAATGGCCATATAAATCGTCTAGGGCGCATGAGTTATTTTAAATATTTTATCACTTGGGTGGGGCATAGACTTGTTGTCTGTAAAGTATCAAACTTCTTCTCAAATAAAATTTCTATATGGTTTTGCCAGTGATGTTACATCATATCTGCAAGACATGGGAACAGGAGGATTTTATCATTGTCCTTATGTTTAATATACTACGTGAAAAACCGGTGGAGTCCTCCTGTGGTGACTGGATATGAGTTTGGAACACTGGATCTTGTATATATGGATATCTGACCTTTGAAAGATACTGAAAAATGGGGGAGGTTGTAACTAAAATGACAAGAAATGTACTCAATGCTTTATTATGTAATGGTAACTCATTTGCATCACCTTGTCAATAAAATTTAATTACTAATTATAAATTAAATAGTCCAAACAAAGACACAAACACACACACACACACACACACACACACACACACGCACACACACAATCAAGCAGTAGTTTTGTGGCTCACCCATATGGTGGACCATATAAATTAAAATTCTCTACTAAAAGAGGTAATTTTAATAATATTTTTAATGCAAGGGTGAGATCATTGTCAAAAAAGCGTTTTTCACATTCAAATCTAACTGAAAAAAGATATAGAAGAATTTTATACATGTTTATGTATCCAGATTTTCATTTCATGATCATCGTTCATCTCGTAAAACCTAAATATGCTTCTTAGAGAAATTGAAAAGGAATATTTCAGTAAAGGATTTCACCCTAACATTGATGTCAGCGTTCATTATAAACAAGATACAAGCTAACCAAATTAGTAAGTTTTAAAAGCTAGTGGAAATGAAAACGCATTGAACGTGCCGAAAGTAATATTTATTATTTCATGTCATTAGCAAGACAAAGAAAAATATGTAGTCCTCAAATAGTAGGCCACTGGATTATTTCTGCAAAGGAAAATAGAAAAAAGATCTTTGCATTATGGTGGAAGGTATGATAATATACATTTCTGATTCTGCCTAAGAACAATAGAAAGTTACATAGTTGTTGTACAGATATGCAAAATTGAACAACTGCCTATTATTCTGAAAGAATTTCTTGCTTTTTTCAACTTCCATATACGCAGAAATGTACCAAGGGGCAACTGCTGGTGACTTATGGTATGAAACTCTATGGGTTTCAAATCACTTGAAGGTAGGTGAACACGTTAATACCCAGAGAATCCATTATGATCATGAAACAGGTACATTTCTTCTAACCTTAGTTTAGCTAACACAATAAGTTTCATCTAAGTAATAGAACAGTTTGTATATGTCTCACCTATGCAAGTATAATCAGTGTCACATGACAGGGACACAAAATATGAAATGTGCCCAAGTCTTATAACAAAAATAGTAAATATTGTGGACTACATGAGAAATGATTATCCTAAGATTTGAGATCCAAGTCATAATATTTCATCCAAAATTCTCTATATTAGATGAGATACAACCCATAAATGAATAAAGGAGGCATTATTTTGGTGGAAAGTGACTTAGTATGGGATAAAAGGAAAATATAACTATAAGCCTCCTAAATTTTCTCAGGTTGTCTCATCAATCCACAGAGTCCCGAGAAACTTTTT
The DNA here is from genome assembly GCF_023159225.1 of Perognathus longimembris pacificus. Taxonomy (NCBI): domain Eukaryota; kingdom Metazoa; phylum Chordata; class Mammalia; order Rodentia; family Heteromyidae; genus Perognathus; species Perognathus longimembris. Next base: position 208,156 of record NW_025961377.1, on the reverse strand, counting down.
CTTCTTGTCTCCCAAGTTCTTTTGTTGAATATGAAAGTGACAGCAGGGAACAACACACTTCCTTTTACTCTGTAATCACATATAGAGATCTTTCAAAAATCTAAATTGGAAGTTATCCTTGCCTTACAAACTCTATACGTGGGCGAACATCTGGTGTGAATTTTAAACAGAATATTCAAGGTATCACAGATCCATGTAAAGGAGGCCTTTTCACAAATATTTGGTGAAGGTTTGCAAGAAAATATTGAAAAATGAAAACAGGCTGTAAACAAACATGATGCATTTATTGCTATTCTTGTTGAGCAAAGGGCATATAACACACAAACCCAAATAACACAATGTATCTGTATAGTTGCTTTTTACTACATTTAATCAAATTAATCTCCTTATGACTTTAGTAGCTACTTACATGAAGAGGAATTTCAGCCGCTCATTTGTTATTTCTGTGAATAAAATTAAATCGAAACGTATGTCATTGAAAAGTGAACGGTGGCTCTGACATACTGTCATATCTGTAACATTTTCTCAATATTGAATGGTACTCCGAGACCATTTTTAGTATGACTTTCCATAGATATCAATGAATTTGTTTGGAAATATTTTTGGTTTATTTGTTTGTTTGTTTTGTATTTGCCTGTCCTGGGCCGTGGACTCAGGGCCTGAGCACTGTCCCTGGCTTCTTCCCGCTCAAGGCTAGCACTCTGCCACTTGAGCCACAGCGCCGCTTCAGGACGTTTTCTGTATGTGTGGTGCTGGGGAATCGAACCTAGGGCCTTGTGTACCCGAGGCAGGCACTCTTGTCACTAGGCCATATCCCCAGCCCCTAGAAATGTTTTAAGATCATGAAGTAATTGCAGATTTACACATGCATGCTTTCACCAATCACCGTTCAGACAGCAATCTGAATATTTCTCTGAAAAGAGGAAGTGTTTTTATTCCTAAAAGAAAAAGGCAGCTCTTCCACCTATCATAATTGTTTCATTTATTTCTAAGAAATAGATCTTTGCCAAAGTGATAATGTCATTTTCTTACCTGTTTTTGCTAGAAGACTCTGCTCTACCCCAAACAAAAGTTGGGCTAGGGTTTTCCAAGGATTCTGGCAAACAGAAAAATGGATATTGTCTCCAGGGTATATATTACATTTTCTCTAACATTTACATGGCCAAGGAAAGACATAGGTATTAATGAAATTATAACCACCTTAAGGACCTAATATATCAATGATTTAAGTGGATAATAAACATGGAAAAGAAAGAGTCCTAAACTATAGATGGACAACCCTGGTTTATATATATTCTTTAAAGAAATCATTTCTGCATGCATGTCTTCATATATGAGGATGAGCATAACAGCTTTCTCTATGTTAGCATACATTAAATTTCATGTTGAGCTAAAGAGTTTTCTATTATTTGCATCTATCTCTAAACTGGCATTCAGTTACAGCACTAACTCAAAATTTAATCAAGCTCTTTACCTTTATCCCAGTCTTCCTCAGAGGAAAGGTGATGCCCTGTATTTCCAGATTTCTTCTCTTGGGGTTGGGACCAAGTCATAGTAACTACAAGAAGGAAAATAAGGAAAATGGAATCACAATATGTAACAGACTGAATCTGAATCAGATCTGATTTCTGTTTCGTGTATCAAGCTTACCTACATCATCCTCAATGCAACTTTGGTCTTCACATGTTGCTATATGTTTACTGAGTTGATCGCGCGGCACCAAGTGCCGAGCATTGAAGGGACAAGTAGCCAATTTGGCAGCAATGTCCAGATGATTCTATTGAACCAGGATGTAAAAAATAAAAATAGTACAAATTATTGGGGGATAAGGAAAGGGTTGTTGTTTTTATGCTTGACTTGTGGTTTTACCTTGGGCTTGTGTGCTGTACTAACACCAGTCTAGCACAAGAGGACGGGCTAGTACAACCTCGACTCTTCTTCAATCTGTTTCTTACAATTTTTAGGGGCTGGAGGTGGATAAGATTCTCTCAGACTCTATATCTCATACTCTCTTCGCATAAAAGTACTTTGATTTAAACTCGTCATGACAAGATTGGAGGTCTGACACAGCAGCAAAATGATGGATACTTTAAACAAAACTTTGGCATTTAAAAACATTCAGAATCATGACATCTTATTGAGTAAAAAGGCATTTATTAATATATGCTACATGAATGGGTAAGACACATTGATCGAAAACACAATTGGAAATGCCCTCATTGTGTGTCTTGGTGCATGTGTGTGATACCATGTACATGTAAAGTATAATTTGCATATATTCGCATTTAGATATAAGAATATTTGAAAACATATGAGCATGAATATGCATATGTATGTGTCTTTCTGTGCACACGTGTATATATAATCAGTGAGCATCCTTTGAAAAGCATAACAAAGGGAAGATTGTTTTCTGCCCAGAGCAATGTTTTTTAACACAAAAAATTGAATTGGGATAGATAAGTATATGAGCATTTGAAAGATTTCTTGTTCTATGTGAAAATAACTGTCGTGGTATCATTACAAAAAATACACCAAAATATATGAAACACCAAGACACATCTTCGTTATCATCAATTCAGGATCACTAGGTTTACTGAAAAGTAACATGGTTCAGGAATTATGTCCTGACATAAGGCAATGCATCTGTCTTAATTTTTAGAAACTTTACTAAATTGCTGATTTAGAGTAGTTAAATGTGAACAAGGAAACAAGTATAAAGTCGCTACACTCAGACTGAAATGATTGTCCCACAGAAAACATCTTGAAATGTTCTACTCATCCTAGAGTTCTGTAAACAAGTTGCACTGCTATTTCTTATCTGCACTACACAAAGATCAGATTACAAGAGCAAATACAAATATGTGTATACTGCATCTACCCAGGTAGTCTATTATTTCATTGACACATATTTAGCACATTTAGTCAAATATCAAGCTTCAAATTCATGTTTATAGTAAAGTATGACAAACTCCTCATTTTGAAATGCAACCCTACCTTTCTGCATTTCACCAGATGGTACGGGAATCTGCAGGCCCTGATCTTGTGACTCTTATCATAGGGGCATTGCAGTAACCTTTCAGGATCCAGAGATTCACGTGCAAAGAAAAATATCTAAGCAAATCTGGTATATTTTTGAGAAAATGTAATTGTTTCCCTTCTCTTCCAATTACAACGTATGCATTAATTTCAAATTCCCTTCTGTGATGACAAAAATGATAACTATGCCTTTTGATATTATCATAGAAATAATAAGCGAATTCATTTCAGTTCCCATTTGAGCATTCTTAGGCCTAATTTGGGAAACATTTTTCCATTAATAGAAGGACTTTTTGTGGTTACTGATTTGCAATATTTACGCTGTCCTCTGTTGACAGGGAAGGTGCATTGAGGCCAAGGCATTTACTTGCATTCTTATGTCTCAATAGTACGAATTCAAAATTCCACTGTACAATTATCAGAATGTCTCAATTCTGAACTCCATCCTATTGAATCTCCCCCACAGAGTTTTGCATACTGAGAATGCTAAACATAATATGATGGGAACCATTTGAAATGTTCTTTTCAAAGGACATTGGGAACATGCTTACCTTCTTGCATTCTGGTAGACAGGGAAATATCTGCACTTCCTGTGAGGAGAAAAATTCTGTCAGAAAACCAATGAAGAATTACTTCCAGACCAGATGTCTCAAACATTATCATTTCTTTGGAGAAACAAAGGAATATTGAAGAACTTGGAAGATATTCAACTCATTAACTTTTGAGGTCTTTGATGCACATCCTCTAAATACTGATTTTCTTAATCCATAAATTACAGGCATTTTCAGAAGAAAAACAGGAGATAGTTTATGACTTATTTCAACACTGTTTATCTAAAGGGACATGAAGGCATCTTTTCTTGTTCATTCAAAGAGGGATGGAGTGTCTTTAAAGTATTAAACTGAAATTAGGTTTAAAATGAGAAAGAGAAAGAAAGTTGAGGTTCCTTTCATTAAATTTAGGCCGCTTAGAAAACAAACTATTTGCGAGATTTTTTTATGAATAATCATTCTTAAGGCTGAAAAAGCATTCATTTGTAAATCAAACTCATCAAAAACTTTATTCGTTTCACACGACATGCTTTGAATTTAAAATTACCTTTTCCTGTTATTGAAGACAAACTAATTATGTGGCATCACAAACATGAAGCACTAGTAGTGAGTCTTGACTTTTCCTGGGAATAAAACAGGTGGTACATATCTATATCTATGTCTACATCTATATCTATATCTATAACTATCTATCTATCTATCTACCTATCTATCTATCTATCTATCTATCTATCTATCTATCTATCTATCTATCTATCTATGTGTGTGTATAGCTAAATGCATGGATGAAATCCTTAAATATTACATTGCCAAGATTTAGTATAAAATTGGTGTGCTTTGTTAATATTGAGATTAAAGGTAGAGAATGTCTTGCTGGCTCCATTTTTACAATATTTCGACAAAGGATTATGTTGGTGCTTACAACTTTAGAACATTCCAAAAATGATGAGATCAAAGTTGCAAATTTGGACAGAGAGATAATACCCCAAAAGTATTGGCACATTTATGAATAACCGTTATGTTGAAGTAAAATGCAATTTACATAAACAGTTTCTGCTTAAGCCTAAAAAGAAAACGGGGAATGCAATTTTCTTATACATAAAGCATTCTACTAAAGGTGAGGTGCATCCCTTCATCCAGGAGCAAAGAGCCCCTTGTAATGAGGTGTTCACTTTGCCGGGATTACTTTGATCTGGTGTCTCCTATATATGGGAGCACAACTAGAAGGACTGGACAATCAAACTCATTTTGGATTTAGGGTATCATTTCATGTCCTCTAGCGCCAGTATATGAGAGTATTATAATTACTGGCCAAAATCCAGAAGAGAAAGTCCCATCTTCTCGCTGTGCTTTTTAATCACATTGCAATTTATTCCTCCTATGCTGTGAATAAGTCAAAAAGGGATATGTTTTGCTTCCATAGTTTGTTCAACTATCTTATATTAATACACTGCAGAATATAGATAATTGATTTTCCCACCATAATAATTGCTGCCAACAATCAATTCATTGCATGTAACTCATTCCAAAGGAACGTTATACTTTCTAAGGTTAAACATAAAGAGAAGACACCTGAGAAACTACATGAATCTAATTAGAGTGACAGGGTAATAAGTGGCTTATAATACCTACTGGTATTTCTTAATATTGTCAAATATGAATGAAGGTTTTTTGACTTTTTGTTTTTTGCGCTTTCAGAAAAACAAGTATCTCCAGTGTGTGTCTTACTTTCTCGGGTAGACATGAATAAATTTCTCACAAATAAATCATGTTCTCACGAAATCAATGGTAAAACATTTTTAATAGATTGCTAGGAAGATCTTATTTCCAATAGTGTTTCTAATTTACTCAGCATCAGGAATTCCTTAACAAATTTCAAGTCTTCAATACACACTGACTTGAGAAAGATGATTCCCTTTCAGTGACTCACATACCTGCCACATTTACATATGGGTTTCTAAGAAAGCACCAATTCAAAGGAATTATGCAACAAACCAATGTAAATCTTCCCCATCCTTTTTAACTGTTAAAAAGGGCCTAGACTTATCTCCAACATATTATGACCCAAAATCATACTCGACAGCAAAAAACAAGATTTATTCATCGAAAGGACTCAGAGAACACCATTTGTATTTTGCATATTACTATAAATTGTGGAAATGTTTCAGGTGCTGTTAAAAAATTTTCAAGGGACAGGAAATTGCTCTATATTAAAAAATAGGACATGGACAATAATGAATTACCTGTCTTGTTGATTAAAATGACATCCACTGAGACTGAATTAGCAAACCTAAGATACACTATGAAAGAAGGTATTCTAGTGGTAAAACTCATGAATTTTCATCCAGCTGTATTTTAACAGTTTAATCGCAGGCAAATAATCAGGCAACAATTGTATTTGAAAGGAATAAGGAGAAATCTCAAAATTGTAACAGTAGGACTGAAGTCAACAAAGTATATTAATCTTTATCATTAATTTCTTTGTCATAGACCAACATTCAATGGACTTCATTCATGACAAGTGTTCAACATATTTGTGAAAATGTTTTCTAACTGGTAGATATCTATACTAAATAGTTCAAAATTTTCCAACTTTTGCAGGTCTCAAACAGGTAAATACCCGTTTGAACTCATATAAATTCAGACAATAATTTATAGATATTCCTGTATTCTTACTTGAACTATGGCTCAAGGGATCTATAGGTAATTATATCTAACAGAACATGACCTATAAATTGAGGGAACATTGGGCAATACTGAGAGTCATAGCTACAGATAATAACTGTTTCAAATATTAGTAAATTCCAGCATTAAATTTGTTGTGGGCATGAAACAAGTGTACAACCCCATAGAAATATCATTGTTAGACCTAAATAAAAGTGAGAGTAATTGTAGTAAATTTGAAGACAGACACATTGGAAATTGCTACATTCTCAATTCCAGGGACATAAAATTTTTGATTATGTGATATGTTGGACAATACTTTGTATTTTGTAAATAAGCAGGGACTACCTCATGGGACTTCCGGTAAAGGAATTACAAAGAACCTTTGTAGCCAGAAATGTCACAGTGTATATCAAAGAGTGAAAAGTTAGTCCACACGAGTTGGGGACTGATGACTGAAGAAAGGAAACGATGGAAATGATGGTTAGATGTCTCTGAAGGAGAACTGTACTTACCAAATTAGTGAAGAAGGCTCTCCGCTCAACGAAGTAACCTGGTCCACCGTAGACCTTTCCGTAGTAACAGTTACTTTTAACTCCTGTCTCCCCTGTGTGGGGTCACTAGTATTGTGACGTGGCTAATATTGGTCACTTCCGGGTTATGATCTCATGTCATTCACAAGCACTTCCGCATTTGACAACGGAAGTGCTCAATGCTGCCTTCTACCCAGAAGTGGGAGTCCTGTTTGTTCTTCCTGTCCATTGTTTATGTATGATTTTGTAGAAATAAGCGAGGTTTCAGTAATGGAATCCTGAGAGTCGTTTTCACACGCTTTTCAAATAGGCGAGTTTGGGATCCTGAATTCCTTCTTCCTATACATTTCTGTTCTGCCCATGATCCAGTCTTTGGAAAAGCATCCACTTTTACGCAATATGTTCACAGGAACCTGTCAAGGAATATGTTGACCATTCTAGTTCTGAAAGTTTAACTATTTTCGCAAAACTTTGTTCCTACATTATTATGACCGCTTTTCCTCAGTGGTGACCATTCATGAAACATTACTTTTACAAAAAGATCAGGGAAAGTAGGCTCAGTTATGATTATGTGGTTCATAGTAAATCAGAGAACTGGGACTATGCTCTCCATTTTCTAGTATGATTCATGTTCTTTTCTCCCTTATTAGCTGTATATGTCTTGTTCATGTCTTTAAACTTGATTTCAAATATGTGTCTTATAAATTGATTTTGCTATTCTAAAAGAGAAAACAGAAGAATTTGTTTACTACCAGCCCTGTTTGACCAAGGACATTTGTGTCTCGATTATCAGTAGGTTTTAAAAAAAGATTTAATCAAATCATATGGCATCCCTTATTATCTGAAATTTATGTGAATATTCACATGATTCTGTATCACTAGTGTTGAAATGTTCCAATTGTTTCAAAACTTCGATGTTGTATACCAAATTTGGCACTTTATCTCTATCTAATAGATCAGAATTAGAAAGAGAACTTCAAAATTCTCCAGAATCAACTGATAATATTTACTTCCAGTTATGGTGCTTTTGCTAGGGTAATAGGAGTTTAAGTTACTCGCTAACCACAATTTCATTTTACGAATAATGTATACAAAGGATAGATGAAGAAATTTTTAACAAGGAATCAAGGAAATTTTGAGGGAGTATTGAGGTGAGAGAAAAATGTGCATAAATTTCTTCTCACAGCTGTTATTTCCTTGCTCAATTTTCTGCCTCTTTCCTTCACATTGTCCTCTTGCACAAACAACTTCCTTTTTCATTTTTTTTCAAAACACAAAAATTATATCCTTAATGTCTATTGTCAATCTCATCTCTAAAGCCTCTAGTAATATTAACTATAAAACAATTCCTTGCAGATTGGGTAATATATAGATATCCATCTGAATTTATGTACATAAATATTAGTGTTTGTGTGTCACTTTTGGATACCTTTCTCTCAAGAACGTTCCTTGTCTCCCCGTGAATTGGTACCTGCTTTCTTTATCATGTCTGTGTTACTTATTTCTAACATACACATATCAGCCAGCCAAAGTTCCATTCTATGTTCCAGGCTTGTGTCCCAATGAATACATTTTTCCAAATATTTTCTAATCATTGTGTAGGATTCCCTTGTACAGAGATACAATTTGCTTGGATCCAATCATGTATAGTGGGACATTGGATTTGTTTCCATTTCTTGGCTCTTTTGAAGCGTGCAACATAAACGTGGATGTGCAGGTTTTCTCGTCATATCCTGGATGCTGTTGCTCAGAATGGGACATATGCAATGCCTTGCGTTTTCTTTTCAAGTTACTCTATACTCTTTTCAAGAGTGGTTGTAGTAGTTTACATTCCCAACATCAGTTCAGTACATTTCCTCTTTCAGGGAGTCAACTCCAGCACTTGTTGCTTGAGGTCAGAATATATCTCATTCTGACTTGGGGAAGATGTTATTTCAGTGTTGTTTTTATTTACATATCACTTACTTCCATTGATGGTTGTTATGTTTCTGTGTGTCATTACCATTTTTATTTCTTCTTCTGTGAAGTCTGTTTTCACATCCATGGCGAACTTCATGATTGAATTGTTGGATTTAGGAGGGATTAGTTTCTTGTCTCCCCTGTATGTGAGAAACATTAACCTTTTATAATATTTGTCTGTTACATTGCTGTTTGGCTGTCTGTCTGCTTTCATGACCATGTCCTTAGCTGTGCAGAAATTTTTATTTTAATGTACTCCCATTTTCCAATCTTTCATCAATCTGTTGTGTGCCTCAGACTCTGTTCAGGAAGTTCCTCCCTAGGCCTGGAAGACCTGATGTCTCTGCTACTCTGTTCTATTATAGTTATGAGGATTCACATTTGATGTTGAAATCTTAATCCATTTTGAGTTGACATCGGTGCTGCTATTATGCTAGTATCAGCTTTGATTTTTTTTTCCCCCTGTGGTGATTCTTTTTTCCCATTTCCAATAATTGAAGATGCTAATTTTTCTATTGTATGTCTCTCATTCCTTGGTCAAATAGCAGATGACTGCAAGTCTCTGGTATCTTTGAAGGTGTTCTGCCATATTGTATTCATCAGGCATCACCTTTTTGGCAATAGAAGGCTGTATTTTTTTAATAATGCTTTTGTAATAGAGCTTGAAATCAGGCATTTTGATACCGCTGATGTGGTTCTTTTTTTTTTTTTTTCTTCAAATTTCTATTATCAAACTGATATACAGGGAGGTTACAGTTTCATCCGTTAGGCATTGTATACATTTCTTGTACTGTTTGTTACCCTGTCCCTCATACCTTCCTCCCTCCTCCTCCTTCCAATTCCCCCACTGTGGTGTTCAGTGCATTTTAACCAAACAGTTTTGCAAGTATTGCTTTTTCAGTTGTTTCTCTTTTTTTACCCTGTGTATCTCAATTTTGGTATTCCCTTTCAATTTACTAATTCTAATACCAGTATACACGGTTTCCAAAATACTCAGATAAGATTACATAGTGTAGAAGTACATCCATTTTCCACATGAATGTAACAGACTTATTCAAAGGTATTCAACATACAGCTATCAAAAACAGATTCTTCTAAGCATCAAGTGTAGCATACTCCAAAATATATACTTACATTGTCCATGGACAGAGTTTCAGAAAATACAAGACTATCGAAATTATTCCACGTCTTCAATCTTATCAAAGCAGAATCATGAAGGATTTCCAATTCACTTCTGAGAAGATGCCGGAGTAGCAGCAGAGCCCTAGGTAAACACATTTTGACATTACTGTTTTGCCCCACCAGAGAAAATCTTATTCCTAGAAAGACAGCCCAAGTAAGTTATAACTGTACAGCGATATTGGCCAGGAAGAAAAAATATGCTTTGCTGGCCTGAAAACACAGATTTTTGTTCCAGTTGGTGGTGCACCAACAAGCCAGTGTTGGCGCCCACACACTTCCCCATACTCCATGCACCTAAAGCACACAACAGCAACAGGGACAAAATCCTCCAGACAACAGCAGACAGACCTGGATTGCAGACTGAGCACCCAAAGGCTGAAATAGCAGAGAAAGTGTGAGTACCTCTATAAAGACATCCTCACTCGCGCCCGTGAAGGAGTATCTGGAGCTTAGCCCTTCCACCATTGCTAGAGCAAAGTGCCATCTTTGTCACTGGCATAGGTTCAGACCAGACTGGAACAAAAGTAGGCCTTCAGAGAGCAAGGATGAATTGGGCCATCTTTGAAAAAGGCATGAGGGACCAATCAGGGAGAGCTAGCTCTGGCCAGGAGAAGGACCCCTGCCCAGGTAGGAGGGTCATCCTAGGCCATGACTCAGCGAGAGGTGACTTGACTGTTGAAATTTCTAAATTGAAAGTGAAAGCAATGGCCCCACAGCAGAGTAGTGGTGCCAGGGTTCCCAAAACAGTGCATGTGCCCCATCCACAGAGGATACCGAAGTCCCACTAGCAAGCTGTGTGAACCAGAGCGACCCAGGATCTCACCAACAAGGGATGCAGTTCATAGTAGATCCTCCCCCAGAAACTGAAAGCAAGTCAAACATGGCAAGCAGCAAAATATACGGCTGACCATCGCAAGGAAACCAGAGACTAAAAAGCCCATCCAAACAAGGAAGACTGCATTTTCTTTTCCAAGTTTTTTTATGCTTTTATTGTGTTTTTTCAATTTCTGAAATGTCATTTGGTTTTTATATTCCTTTTTTACCTATTTGTTTTTAGCAAAAAATTGTTTTGCTTGTTCGATTTTCTGGTTTATTTTTCCCTTTTTAAAAATAAATTTTCTCTGTTTTGTGCATTTGTCTTCCACTATTTTTTCTTTATTTTCCTCTTCACATTCTCTTTCTTTAAAAACACTTTCCTAGGAATAACACCTCCACTCTTCTCTGTTAAATGAATTGTCTATCTTTTTAAACTACTTCTTTCTACCAATTCTAATATTCTCCACATTTCCACGTCACTGTAATTAAACCAAAATCATGAACCTCCCCCATAATATTTTACTCTATTCTCTTCACTGCCCCTAACTGACCCTCCTTACTTACAGGAACTCCAGATTCCATTGATCTCAGGTTATTGGGTAGAGGGAATCCCTGCTTAAACCGAGTGAATCAAATGGGTTCATAACAAAGCCTGCCAGTCCAAAAAGATTTTAATACAGTAACAAAAGTTACTCATATGTTTGTAACAGTAAATACATAACTACTGAGTACAGGGTGCAGGATTTGTTGTTATATCAAAATTGTATTCTTCAGGAACACCAATCTCATATTATATATAGGTATTCCAGGTATCTGTATATAATTGTTAATCGCAAAGATTTACACAACAGTGCCTTGTAAGGTATGCATGAGGTCTTCAACAGTGCTCACACATCTATCCAGCAAAAGTAAACATCTCGTAAAAGTGAAAGGCAGGAATCAAATTTGTCAATCCAATGGCCTCTATAAACACGCTGGCATTGCAATCCTAGTATCAGATAAAAGTGACTTCAAATTAAAAAGATTAAAAAAGAAAGAAAGAAGGTTACTACATTCTATTAAAGGGATCTCTGCTACAGGAGGATATAACAATCCTATATATCTACACAACAAATACAGGACGACCCAACTTCATCAAACGAACACTAATGACTCTAAAATCATTCACAGACCCAAACACATTGATAACTGGGAATTTAACACTCCACTATCACCTTTGGACAGATCAACACACCAAAAAGTGAACAAAGAAACCACAGAACTAAAAACCTGTGTAGATCAACTAGACTTATCCGTCATCTACAGAATATTCCAACCAGCAACAACATAGCACACATAGCAGATAGCACATAGCATATAGCAGATAGCACATAGCAGATAGCAGATTTTGGTTCGTTCAAACAAATTTCATATCGACCACAAAGTGCAAGGTAAATATTGTTGGGAAACTCTGGTGGCTACTTGTAAAAAATATTTTAATGTAGAAAGAAAAAGGCTTTGTACGTGTGTATAGATTTATCTGTCAGTTTCTTTGTATCTACCTATCTATATTTTATCTACACCACGACATAATTACTTGGCAGAATATTGAGGTAATTGATAAACAATTCAGGATTGTCTGGCATAATCCTATTTCCTACAGCTATTCCAAATGACAGAAAATGCTCTTGAGTGACATCACATGAATTTCATAGCATTCTTGTGGAGAGTTCCACTTCCTTCCATTTAATCTCTGGTACATGGCAAGAAAGAATAGAGTAATTTTCCATACCTTGGATGTGTAATGGAGTATTGGGACAGAGTTTAGGACAGTGGTTCAACGTGTACAAGAGTCAGTTGTTTGAAATTCCCCTTTACCAAATGTTTCTCTGTAGAAACAAAAGTAAAAGTATTGTGTCCATTAAATGAAAGTGGCTCTTTTCTCAGTGGATTTTTGCTTTCAGCTTTTCTAGAAGCAGGAATATCTGAACATTGAGGATAATTCAGTTTGTTGATGCCAAAACACTCCATAGCAGGAAGAACAGTGCTGGAGTTATGTTAATATCTACTTTCAAATTTTTGGAAGCTTCAGGTTGAAAATCTTTTTGGGCCTGGTACAACAAAAGGCCAAAAATCAAGAAAATGTGATTGAAGACAGAGAAGTCAACATATACACCTATGACACCTTGGTTTTTTATAATTAAGACAAAAGAATTGGATAGAAAAGCACAGCCTTTTCAAGAAATGTTAAGGCAGAACACTTTAAACTCTTCCGCCAACCAAAAGTACATCAATGTGTGTCTCCTCACACCACCAAAAATTCTAATTGGATCAGGGACTCGAGGTAAAATGGATACAATAAATATGCAAGAAGAACGAGGACAAACACTAGGGCTTCTGAGCGCAGATTAACAGATTTCTATAAAATCTAACAACCACATTAAATCAAAGTATTGTACAAAAAGACGTCCATGGAATTGCTAAGCTCCATATGTCAAATTATGAAGAGAGGAGAGCACCGAATATGGGAGAAGATGTGCAGTAGCTACTAAACAAATAGGGCTCTCAAATACAAAATATAATTGAAACTCAAATAAATAAAATTCTTTAGACAATCTGCAAAGCAGTATACCACATCTGCAATAAAATATACACATAGATTATGATCGAGCAATCTCAATGGTGGGCATTCACTGTAAAGATCATAAAGAATTCCATGCTAATATCTGTACATAATATATGCCATTATATGTAAATCACAGAGCAGTTATCACTGAATTTAACTAGTAAGTACTTTTTTTTAAAAGTTCATGGATATTTCATGGTTAGAATGAAATTTAGTTAAAAAAAACCTGAATATAGCTTGTTTTACAAAAAAAAAAAAAAAAAAAAAAGAATTCCATGCTAAAACTTCCACCATGATCATGATCATTGCAGCATTCTCTCAAATAGCCAACATATGTAACCAACTCCTCTGGCCATCAGTTGATGAACGGAACAACAGAAAGTGGTTTTATATTCATAGTGTAATTCTAGGCTTCGTTCAGAAAGAATGACATCCTCTCATTTGTAAGGAAATAGAAAGCCTTAGGAAAACATTATGTGCTATGAAGTGAACCAGCGGCAAACAGAGCCAATGGATTCGCTGAGTGGTAAAAATGGCATACATGCCTAGGATTTTCCATGCAGAGTATTACAGTTTCTCAATACTTTGGAGAAATAATCACAAACAATCATGGTACTAGTAATGATCTCAAATATATGGAATCCGGAGGTTTCTTTATTTTTACTTTGAAATCCTTATTTGAAATTATTTCTTTTGATTTAATTTTCTGTGTTGGTAAACCAGGTGTCGCTGTAGTAGATCATGGAGCTCTTACTATTGTCTCTTTCTTTATCGTAGTAAGGAAATGACTTCTTCACACTGTGAGAAGTACAAAGGGTAAAGGAATGCAACAAAGGAATAGAAATGGTTGTAATTAACCATTCAAAGTTGGTGAACAGTTCATTGCAAAGGGAAGCAAGAGAAAAATGAGGGAGGAATTACCACGTTTGACAAATTTTATATACCCTATCTTATCAATGCCTTTCTATGTTGATCACCATGAGACATAACTTCAAAAGACTAGGCACACACACACAGTCACTCACTCAAACACACCACACCCCCACACACACACAAACTCACACACACAATCAAAAATTTTCTTCTTTTTCATTATCTACCAAACACTTGTAATATTTCAAGCAATGCACAAATTTTAATAACTTTAGAATGTTATTGTTTGGATACATAGAAAAATCTAGTTTCCCACCGCAAAATGCATTTACACTTAATTTTTTTTACATTTTCTTTCTTATTTTTAGGATGATGTACAGTGGGGTTACAGAAACATGCTTCATATAGTGATTACATATGCATTTCTTCTCATACCTGCTATCCCTTCCTGATTTTTCTCCCTTCATCCCTCTGCTTCACCCCTCAAACCACTCCCTCAATTTCTTAATTATTTACACATTAACTCTATGTGTTAGTAATTCTTAATAATATTATAAAGTAAAATAAACAGACGTCTGATCCTTCATGCTCAGTGTCACATTCAATTCTCAAAATTCTTATGTCCTCTATGCTTAGTAATTGTAAAGCAATTCATCCCCAAATGGTGATATATGCATATACCTCTCTTTCTTTATGCTTCCTGTAATCTGTTCCTCTTTTCCTGTGATATATCTCTTCCTAAGTCCCTTGAGTAGCTCAGTTTGTTCTCTCACTACCCAATTCACTTGGTGAGCCCTTTCTGCTCTATTCCCTACCACATCCCATTCATTCGGTCTTGCAAAACGGCCTATTTAAAGAAGTCAAAGAATCCTTGCATATTGTCACACACTGTAACCAAATTGGAGGTGTCAATGATTAGGGGAGGGCTGGGAATATGGCCTAGTTGAATGAGTGCTTTTCTCAATTATTAGGGGAAATCCAAAGACATTCATATGATTAGACCTTTTTTTTCATTATTTTTACTCATAGATAAGACAAGGAGAAATACTTGTTGAACACACGGTGGGGCAACTGATTATTTCTGCAAACGAATAAATAAAAACACATTTTTTTCTTTCGATGCACAGAGTGCTAACACATATATTCGTATTGTGGCTACAAATATTAGACACATCCTTGGATCTTCTACAGGTACTGCAAATTGAATAAATGCCTATTATCATGAATGAATTCCCTGCTTTCTTAACTTCCATATACACTGAAACCAATTAATTGTACAGCTTCTGGAAAACTATACTAGGACACTCGTGTGTGTTGACCCACTTGGAGGGAGTTGTACAGGTGAATCAATGAAAACTCATTATTTTAAGGACCCGGGCACATTTCCACCAGCCATATTCTAGGTTATACATACAGAGACACAAATTATGTAATGTAATTGTTTGAGCCAGGTCTTGAAGATTAACACCAAGGGGAAGGTTTTGTAAATGCAAAGGTCAACAAGTAGGACAGTTAGCAATAATTTGCTTAGGTTGTTTAAAAGGAATTTTATTTTATTTTATTTTATTTATTCCTGTCCTGGGTCTTGGACTCAGGGTCTGAGGACAGTCCCTGGCTTCTTTTTTGCTCAAGGCTAGCAGGCCCGCTGCCACTTGAACCACAGTGCCACTTCTGGCCATGTTCTATGTACGTGGCCCTAGGGAATCAAACCCATGGCTTCATGTGTATGAGGCAAGCATTCTTGCCACTGGGACATAATACCAACCCTAAAGGAATTTTATATGTGAAAGGTAAATGACCTGCATTAGAATGCCAAGATGCATGGTCTTCTTTTGCCGAAATGAAAGGGACTAAATCATCTACATGAAAATTACCTCATGCCATAGGAACTGTCAAATTAGAATGAGCAAGAATCTGAATGACATACAGTGAAGCTGTCTTTGGCATTACTGGCTTTGAATTGTTTAAATAGTGAATCAAGTAGGGGGTTTATGTGATAAATAACAACAGAATATATATTGCATAAAGCATGTGCTGCACAGGTCGACTGAGTGATTAAATTGAAAGTTATTAAGAAATTCTGTAAAGCATATATAAAAGCCTGTGATTCATTTTGTGTGCCTATTGCCAGGGAGTGAGGAAAACTTGATATTTACCTTCTGTCCAAAAAGCACATTTGCTATTTTTGGTACTATCTTCAAAACTATTAGGTGAATTTAGAATGTGCTTAGAAAGTCAAATATTATCAGTACTATAAATTTGTTATTGAAATAATTTCCTTAAAAGACTAGAATGTAATTTGTATAAAACTTCTCCATTAAAGCCATTTAATGAAAAAGGGAGGAGATCAGGGGTTTGTAATGCAAATTTGAATTGTTATTTAGGTGTGGGGATGATAATCAAGTAGTTGTCCTGCCCATTGATTTCCAGGCACATTTTACAACCTTTCATGATAATAAAGCTGATTATCTCCAGACATGTGGTTTACATTTCTGACAATGTGTGCCTGGTACATATCAAAGTCTTGTTGAACTGTGCTATTCCCCCTGTGGGGTAAACTTTGTAAGTAGATTTAATAGCCCATTAGGGACAGAAAAGTCTACCCGGGATAAGAAATTTTGAGTCAGGGGTTTTTCTACTAAAAGTAATTCCTGACTTTCCTCACTCGTTAATACACAAGGGATATTTAAAGTCAAATCCTCTTGAAGAATAGAGAATAAATTATGCAAAGCATAGGTGGGAATGCCTAAGGAAGGATGAAGCCAATTAATGTCCTCTAGTAACTTTTGAAAATCAAGAGTATTTAATTATTCAGTACGAATTATTATAAATTGGAGAATAATTGCTTGTTTTTTTTAACTAAATATCCTAGATACTTTAATGGCTCCTCTGTCCAGATTTTATCAGGGGCAACTAGTAAACCATTTTCTTGCAAGTGGAAGGACAAAATTTGTAATAAGTCTGATAGAATATCTTTATTAGGTGAAGCAAATAATTAGTCATCCATATAATGAATACATGAAACCTGAGCAAATCATTTCCTAATAGGTTCTAGTGCTCTGGCTACAAAAGTTTGACACATAGTCGGTGAGTTCATCATGCCTGGTGGCAATAATTTCCATTTAAACCTTCCATGGGGTCCTTGGAGATTAATCCGACTTAAAGTAAAAGCAAAGCATGATAGGTCCTCATCAAAGAAGAAAATAGTAAAGAAAAAATCTTGCAAATCTTAGTATAATATTCCAATTGAAAGGAATCATACATAATTGGGGCAAGCGAAGATGTAAACTATCTATAGGCCTCATAGCTGAATTTAGAGCGAGACAACCAGTGAGCAATCTCCATTTGTGAGAATTCTTCTTAATAACAGAATTAGAAGAGTTCTAGGTAGAGATAGAAACCTCAATATGATTTGAAGCTAACTTATCTCCAACAACTTGCAATTTGGCTGCCAACTTTTCTTTAGATAAGGGCCTTTGCTCACGACAAACTGGACAATCTGTCTGCCAAGTAAGTAATCTTACTGAGAAAGACATGCATCTGAACATCAAGGGAAAACTAAATGAGCTCCCCATTGTTCAAAGACGTCTAGTACAATTACGTTAATAGGTACTTACAAAAATTACGGATCAAAAATGGAATGTTGGCCTTCACCATCAGTAATATTCTGATATTCAAGATTTTGCTTAATAACTGAATCAAGTGTACTACTGACACCTTTTATTCTGCATTTGATAGTTTGAGTCACCCTGCCCCGATGCCCCATTCAATCTGGCTGATTATTGTGATGTCTTAGCCAGTAGCTAGCAATGCCTCTTTCCTATATAAAATTTACAACAAGGTGGTTTGTATGCTTCATTGAAAATCCAGAAAACACATTGATATTTCATACTGTCAAAACCTCCTTGATAAGGGTTTGCAGAAGTTGATATAAATATGTAAGCAAAGAAAATCAATTGTGCAATACGATCACCAGAATTAATATCATAAGGTACAGGGGAGGTCTTAAGGATTTTAATTTGTCCTATGTAGTCAGAGTCAGTTACTCCTGGTACAACTAACACCCCTTTAGCAATTAAACTGGAATGCTCCAAAAGAAGGCCCCAAGTCCCCCATGGTAAGGGACCGTATATGCAAGTTCTAATTCTGGAAATTAGCAGGGAAAGTTAAGGTTGGGCTTGAGAAAAGGTCCACTGTGGCACTCCCAATCTTGGCTGGTTGTAACGAAAAGATGGTGGGGAAGGCTCGTTCATAGGAATGCGACCATGAGGCTTGCCATTTGCCCCCTTTCCTGAACACCTTGTACTTTCTCCCTGTGCTGCTTCCGATGAAAGGGGAAGCATATGTCCACCAATGTCAGTTTTAGATCAAAATTCTTGGGCCCAATGTACCCCACGTTTGCAGAGAGGGAATATCCTAGGCGACTTTGTATTTGCCAGTTTTATTTTTACACAATTCATTTTAGTATGCCCTTGTCCCCACAGCCAAAACATTTTAATTTCCCGGATTTGGGTACTTTCACACTAGCACCCAGAGTCTGTCCCAATAGCTTCATCTTTTGAGTGTCCAAAAATACACCTTGTACTGTTCTATCAAAAATTTTCTGAAGGCGCACTATGAAGTCAAAGTAGGGTTCCTGGGCCCCTTGAATAAACCAGGCCTAAGAACCATCCTTTTTACTGTGGGACATACCCAACCCCATGCCTCTAGACATATCTCCTGCAGCCACTGGTCAATCTGCTTTGGGGTATTTACTAGATTCTGGGTCTTATAATCCCCAGTGCCTATTCACATATCATGCGTTATTTTGTGAATGGCGGCATTTAGGTAGTGAGCATTTTAGTGGTAACACTAGCAAGCATTGAAGCCATGATTTTTATTTCTACATTAGAGTCCTGATTGATCACTCCTGGAATAATAGGTAAGCCCCTCAGAGCAGAGCTGCTACGGCCTAAAAATAAGCCAACAGATTCCCTTGGAAGTGGGCCAATGACTCCTGTAGAGAGGGGCTAAAATACCATTTTGGAAGTCAGTACTGTGCAGGTAGAGGAACAGAGATCCAGTCCTGCACTTTCTGTTGTTGCTCAGAGGAGACTTGAAACTGATTGTTGCTGCAGGTTTTTGGGGGATATACTTGAGTTTAGGGGAAAGAAGGAGCTGCTCCAAAACTTTTCTGTGGGGACAGGGGCTGGCTCCTCTGCCAGCTTACTGAAATCTGGCGGCCAGAGTCATTCAAATTAGATCTGAAATTTGTAACACAGTGCTTCCCGTTTTTACAGAGGGGAGAAATTTCAGTAATAAATCTCCTTTTCTGATTAAGTCAGTGAGCCATTAAGTGGCCCCTTTGTCGGCAGGAAAAACAAATGCCAGGAATTCGAGCTGTACATAAATGTCCCCGTGGCCTCCTCCCCATCCAGGACATGCTTAAGAACTCTGTTACAGTCGGCCCTTGGAGCATGAGGCCATGCAGCTAGGATGGCCCAATGTCTGCACAACGCTGAATATAGTCATTTATTCCTCCTTTTATCTTAGAGGGCCTGAGGGCTGCTTGGCAATTTGGGCATAAAGTTTTAGTAGCCAAGGTTCAAGAATGACTTGAGTGTGCTGGGAATATGGCCTAGTGGCAAGAGTGCTTGCCTCATGTACATGAAGCCCTGGGTTTGATTACCCCTCACCAGAGATATAGAAAATGACCAGAAGTGGCGCTGTGACTCAAGGAGCAGAGTGCTAGCCTTGAGTAAAAAGAAGCCAGGGACAGTGCTCAGGCCCTGAGTTGAAGTCCCAGGACTGGCCAATGAATAAATAAATAAATAAATAAGAATGACTTGAGTAAGTGGTACTGTAGGGCCATATTTAAAACAAGCATTCTTTAGATCTGTTATTTGTTTAAATGACAAACACTGATGAACTCTTTTGCTATCTTCATCTTGCCTGTCAGGGAATAAATGAAAACCAGAAATGTCCTCCCTTCTTGATAAGTCTGCACCAAGGAAGTGTGCCATGTTTACTGTAGGAGGACCAGGCGCTTTAAACAGCACAGGCAGAAATGGTACTAGCTGTGAGACCCTATCAGGCAGAGGTTGTGGTGGGAAAGGATGAAAGTCCGCCAGGATTCTGGGCAGGTCCCACAAGTCTTTACCTTTACAGGAGTTTGCTGCTTCGGATAATGTTGTGACAATAGGGCTATAATTGATTCCAAAATTTTCTCCACATGGGTCAATCTGTCTTTAGTAAGCTCCTTGGGTAATTTTTCCTCAGTGTCTGAGCCATCTGAGTCTTCCTTATTATCTACCGCAGTGGTTTGAGATCCTTTTAATTTTCTCAATTCTTCCCAATCAGCTGCATAAGCTTGGGGGTTGCATGATGCTCATCAAGTCCATATTCATTTTCTCTGATCAACTGATTGAATTTAATCCGTTCATGTCTACAATGGCATTATTTCTAAAGGATTCAGATTAGGACCATAAACTATTTCATACCACATAACTTCCTCTTTTTTTCTTGATAGTTTAATTTTTTCCTTTATTTTCAGAGTGATGTACCAAAGGATTAGAGGTTCATATGTAAGTCTGTAAGTATATTTCTAGTTCTTCATGTTACCCACACTTCCCCACACTTCCAACTCCCTCGTATCTTTCCCCCTGATAAGTTTTAGAATTGGTTTACACAAATGTTTTTGTAAATTTTGCTTTAGGAGACATTTGTATTTTTATCATCTGGCTCTTGATTTCAGCATAATATTTCTCTTTACTAGTTTTTATACAGGAATCAAATTATTGACACTTTTCTTCCACTAATTTTGGGGGATTCAGTGTCTACAAATTTGGCTGACCAAGAGGAGTTTAACCGAGCTATTATGTATTGAATGGTTCCAGTAATATAATGTATATTGTATGTCCCAACAATAAAATAGCAAGGGGATCATCAGTACCCAAAATGTGTATATTTAGGTACAGAGACCACTTAAACCAAACATGGAACCATCCCTTCCCTTGAGACTTCATTTTGCATTGTAGCTCAATATTTTTCTCACCAGAAATTATTATGACCTCTAAATTGTTTTCATAAAATCAACATCTTATCCCACTGCACATATAGGAACCCTTGTAAAGGAAAAGGAAATTCAGGCCTCTTTGGAACCTTGGAATGATTTTAAGTATGGTGTCTACATAACACTTTAGTTGACGGTGACACAATAGTTATAAAATCTCTTTAACTAATGGTTAAAAACCTATAAATGAATAAATAAATAAGAATATAGCATGGCCTGTGAGCCTATCCTTAGGAGCGAGATTTAAATTGACAAAGGTGCTTCTTAGTCAGTCTACGTGGTTGGTCAGTAGTAGGGTGCTTCCATTCATAGTGGAATATGGCTAGCTCGTACTAAGACCATTCATGAACTTTCAAGGAGTAGGATGGAGACGGGCCCATTCTGTTGGACAAGCCAATGGAGGACTTTCTTTGATAACTTCTTTTCTGCTGAAAATTGAAAACCCAGTGGTAAAAATGATTGATTTCACTGATTGCACGTGCAGGGCTTGCATAGTGTTATGAGCAAGCTGATTAACATAGTGAGACGTTTGCACACTTTTTGTCAAACACACAGTACCTGGTGCAGCAGAGGCAACTAAGAAAATAAAGGGTACAATGCCTGCTATCAATGGCCATATAAATCGTCTAGGGCGCATGAGTTATTTTAAATATTTTATCACTTGGGTGGGGCATAGACTTGTTGTCTGTAAAGTATAAAACTTCTTCTCAAATAATATTTCTATATGGTTTTGCCAGTGATGTTACATCATATCTGCAAGACATGGGAACAGGAGGATTTTATCATTGTCCTTATGTTTAATATACTACGTGAAAAACCGGTGGAGTCCTCCTGTGGTGACTGGATATGAGTTTGGAACACTGGATCTTGTATATATGGATATCTGACCTTTGAAAGATACTGAAAAATGGGTGAGGTTGTAACTAAAATGACAAGAAATGTACTCAATGCTTTATTATGTAATGGTAACACATTTGCATCACTTTGTCAATAAAATTTAATTACAAATTATAAATTAAATAATCCCAACAAAGACACAAACACACACACACACACACACACACACACACACACACGCACACACACAATCAAGCAGTAGTTTTGTGGCTCACCCATATGGTGGACCATATAAATTTAAATTCTCTACTAAAAGAGATAATTTTAATAATATTTTTAATGCAAGGGGGAGATCATTGACAAAAAAGCGTTTTTCACATTCAAATCTAATTGAAAAAAGATATAGAAGAATTTTATACATGTTTATGTATCCAGATTTTCATTTCATGATCATCGTTCATCTCGTAAAATCTAAATATGCTTCTTAGAGAAATTGAAAAGGTATATTTCAGTAAAGGATTTCACCCTAACATTGATGTCAGCGTTCATTACATATAATATACAAGCTAACCAAATTAGTAAGTTTTAAAAGCTAGTGGAAATGAAAACGCATTCAACGTGCCGAAAGTAATATTTATTATTTCATGTCATTAGCAAGACAAAGAAAAATATGTAGTCCTCAAATAGTAGGCCTCCGGATTATTTCTGCAAAGGAAAATAGAAAAAAGATCTTTGCATTATGGTGGAAGGTGTGATTATATACATTTCTGATTCTGCCTAAGAACAATAGAAAATTACATAGTTGTACAGATATGCAAAACTGAACAACTGCCTATTATTCTGAAAGAATTTCTTGCTTTTGTCAACTTCCATATACGCAGAAATGGACGAATGGGCAACTGCTGGTGACTTATGATATGAAACTCTATGGGTTTCAAATCATTTGAAGGTAGGTGAACACGTTAATACCAAGAGAATCCATTATGATCATGAAACAGGTACATTTCTTCTAACCTTAGTTTAGGTAACATAATAAGTTTCATCTAAGTAATAGAACAGTTTGTTTATGTCTCACCTATGCAAGTATAATCAGTGTCACATGACAGAGACACAAAATATGAAATGTGCCCAAGTCTTATAACAAAAATAGTAAATATTGTGGACTACGTGAGAAATGATTATCCTAAGATTTGAGATCCAAGTCATAATATTTCATCCAAAATTCTCTATCTTAGATGAGATACAACCCATGAATGAAAAAAGGAGGCATTATTTTTGTGGAAAGTGACTTAGTATGGGATAAAAGGAAAATATAACTATAAGCCTCCTAAATTTTCTCAGGTTGTCTCATCAATCCACAGAGTCCCGAGAAACTTTTTCTTCTTGTCTCCCAAGTTCTTTTGTTGAATATGAAAGTGACAGCAGGGAACAACACACTTCCTTTTACTCTGTAATCACATATAGAGATCTTTCAAAAATCTAAATTGGAAGTTATCCTTCCTTACAAACTGTATACGTGGGCGAACATCTGGTGTGATTTTTAAACAGAATATTCAAGGGATCACAGATCCATGTAAAGGAGGCCTTTTCACAAATATTTGGTGAAGGTTTGCAATAAAATATTGAAAAATGAAAACAGGCTGTAAACACACATGATGCATTTATTGCTATTCTTGTTGAGCAAAGGGCATATAACACACAAACCCAAATAACACAATGTATCTGTATAGTTGCTTTTTACTACATTTAATCACATTAATCTCCTTATGATTTTAGTAGCTACTTACATGAAGAGGAATTTCAGCCGCTCATTTGTTATTTCTGTGAATAAAATTAAATCGAAACGTATGTCATTGAAAAGTGAACAGTGGCTCTGACATACTGTCATATCTGTAACATTTTCTCAATATTCAATGGTACTCCGAGACCATTTTTAGTATGACTTTCCATAGATATCAATGAATTTGTTTGGAAATGCTTTTTGGTTAATTTGTTTGTTTGTTTTGTTTTTGCCTGTCCTTGGCCTTGGACTCAGGGCCTGAGCACTGTCCCTGGCTTCTTCCCGTTCAAGGCTAGCACTCTGCCACTTGAGCGACAGCGCCGCTTCTGGCCTTTTTCTGTATGTGTGGTGCTGGGGAATCGAACCTAGGGCCTTGTGTATGCGAGGCAGGCACTCTTGTCACTAGGCCATATCCCCAGCCCCTGGAAATGTTTTAAGATCATGAAGTAATTGCAAATTTACACATGCATGCTTTCACCAATCACCGTTCAGACAGCAATCTGAATATTTTTCTGAAAAGAGGAAGTTTTTTTATTCCTAAAAGAAAAAGGCAGCTCTTCCACCTATCATAATTGTTTCCTTTATTTCTAAGAAATAGATCTTTGCCAAAGTGATAATGTCATTTTCTTACCTGTTTTGTCTAGAAGACTCTCCTCTGCCCCAAACAAAAGTTGGGCTAGGGTTTTCCAAGGATTCTGGCAAACAGAAAAATGGATATTGTCTCCAGGGTATATATTACATTTTCTCTAACATTTACATGGCCAAGGAAAGACATAGGTAATAATGAAATAATAACCACCTTAAGGACCTAATATATCAATGATTTAAGTGGATAATAATCATGGAAAAGAAAGAGTCCTAAACTATAGATGGACACCCTGTTTTATATATATTCTTTAAAGAAAACATTTCTGAATGCATGTCTTCATATATGAGGATGAGCATAATAGCTTTATCTATGTTAGCATACATTAAATTTCATGTTGAGCTAAAGAGTTTACTATTATTTGCATCTATCTCTAAACTGGCATTCAGTTACAGCACTAACTCAAAATTTAATCAAGCTCTTTACCTTTATCCCAGTCTTCCTCAGAGGAAAGGCGATGCTCTGTATTTCCAGATTTCTTCTCTTGGGGTTTGGACCAAGTCATAGTAACTGCAAGAAGGTAAATAAGGAAAATGGAATCACAATATGTAACAGACTGAATGTGAATCAGATCTGATTTCTGTTTCGTGTATCAAGCTTACCTATATCATCCTCAATGCAACTTTGGTCTTCACATGTTGCTATATGTTTACTGAGTTGATCGCGCAGCACCAAGTGCCGAGCATTGAAGGGACAAGTAGCCAATTTGGCAGCAATGTCCGGATGATTCTATTGAACCAGGATGTAAAAAATAAAAATAGCACAAATTATTGGGGGATAAGGAAAGGGTTGCTGTTTTTATGCTTGACTTGTGGTTTTACCTTGGGCTTGTGTGCTGTACTAACACCAGTCTAGCACAAGAGGACGGGCTAGTACAAGTTCGACTCTTCTTCAATCTGTTTCTTACAATTTTTAGGGGCTGGAGGTGGATAAGATTCTCTCAGACTCTATATCTCATACTCTCTTCGCATAAAAGTACTTTGATTTAAACTCGTCATGACAAGATTGGAGGTCTGACACAGCAGCAAAATGCTGGATACTTAAAACATAACTTTGGCATCTAAAAACATTCAGAATCATGACATCTTATTCAGTAAAAAGGCATTTATTAATATATGCTACATGAATGGGTAAGACACATTGATCGAAAACACAATTGGAAATGCCCTCATTGTGTGTCTTGGTGCATGTGTGTGATACCATGTGCATGTACAGTCTAATTTGAATATATTCGCATTTAGATATAAGAATATTTGAAAACATATGAGCATGAATATGCATATGTATGTGTCTTTCTTTGCACACGTGTATGTATAATCAGTGAGCATCCTTTGAAAAGCATAACAAAGGGAAGATAGTTTTCTGCCCAGAGCAATGTTTCTTAACACAGAAAATTGAATTGGGATAGATAACTATATTAGCATTTGAAAGATTTCTTGTTCTATGTGAAAATAACTGTCGTGGTATCATTACAAAAAATACACCAAAATATACAAAACAGGCAAGACACATCTTCGTTATCATCAATTCAGGATCACTAGGTTTACTGAAAAGTAACATGGTTCAGGAATTATGTCCTGCCATAAGGCAATGCATCTGTCTTAATTTTTAGAAACTTTACTAAATTGCTGATTTAGAGTAGTTAAGTGTGAACAAGGAAACAAGTATAAAGTCGCTACACTCAGACTGAAATGATTGTCCTACAGAAAACATCTTGCAATGTTCTACTCATCCTAGAGTTCTGTAAACAAGTTGCACTGCTATTTCTTATCTGCACTACACAAAGATCAGATTACAAGAGCAAATACAAATATGTGTATACTACATCTACCCAGGTAGTCTATTATTTCATTGACACATATTTAGCCCATTTAGTCAAATATCAAGCTTCAAATTCATGTTTATAGTAAAGTATGACAAACTCCTCATTTTGAAATGCAACCTTACCTTTCTGCATTTCACCAGATGGTACGGGAATCTGCAGGCCCTGATCTTGTGACTCTTATCATAGGGGCATTGCAGTAACCTTTCAGGATCCAGAGATTCACCTGCAAAGAAAAATATCTAAGCAAATCTGGTATATTTTTGAGAAAATGTAATTCTTTCCCTTCTCTTCCAATTACAACGTATGCATTAATTTCAAATTCCCTTCTGTGATGACAAAAATGATAACTATGCCTTTTGATATTATCATAGAAATAATAAGCAAATTCATTTCAGTTCCCATTTGTGAATTCTTAGGCCTAATTTGGGAAACATTTTTCCATTAATAGAAGGACTTTTTGCGGTTACTGTTTTGCAATATTCACGCTGTCCTCTGTTGAAAGGGAAGGTGCATTGAGGCCAAGGCATTTACTTGCATTCTTATGTCTCAATAGTACGAATTCAAAATTCCACTGTACAATTATCAGAATGTCTCAATTCTGAACTCCATCCCATTGAATCTCCCCCACAGAGTTTTGCATACTGAGAATGCTAAACATAATATGATGGGAACGATTTGAAGTGTTCTTTTCAAAGGACATTGGGAACATGCTTACCTTCTTGCATTCTGGTAGACAGGGAAATATCTGCACTTCCTGTGAGGAGAAAAATTCTGTCAGAAAACCAATGAAGAATTACTTCCAGACCAGATGTCTCAAACATTATCATTTCTTTGGAGAAACAAAAGAATATTGAAGAACTTGGAAGATATTCAACTCATTAACTTTTGAGTTCTTTGATGCACATCCTGTAAGTACTGATTTTCTTAATCCACAAATTACAGGCATTTTCAGAAGAAAAACAGGAGATAGTTTATGACTTATTTCAACACTGTTTATCTAAAGGGACATGAAGGCATCTTTTCTTGTTCATTCAAAGAGGGATGGAGTGTCTTTAAAGTATTAAACTGAAATTAGGTTTAAAATGAGAAAGACAAAGAAACTTGAGTTTCCTTTCATTAAATTTAGGCCGCTTAGAAAACAAACTATTTGCGAAATTTTTTTATGGATAATCATTCTTAAGGCCAAAAAAGCATTCATTTGTAAATCAAACTCATCAAAAACTTTATTCGTTTCACACGACATGCTTTGAATTTAAAATTACCTTTTCCAGTTATTGAAGACAAACTAATTATGTGGCATCACAAACATGAAGCACTAGTAGTGAGTCCTGACTTTTCCTGGGAATAAAACAGGTGGTATATATGTTTATCTATGTCTACATCTATATCTATACCTATAATTATCTATCTATCTATCTATCTATCTATCTATCTATCTATCTATCTATCTATGTGTGTGTATAGCTAAATGCATGGATGAAATCCTTAAATATTACATTGCCAAGATTTAGTATAAAATTGGTGTGCTTTGTGAATATTGAGATTAAAGTTAGAGAATGTCTTGCTGGCTCCATTTTTACAATATTTTGACAAAGGATTATGTTGCTGCTTACAACTTTAGAACATTCCAAAAATGATGCGATCAAAGTTGCAAATTTGGACAGAGAGAAAGTACCACAAAAGTATTGGCACATTTATGAATAACCGTTATGTTGAAGTAAAATGCAAATAACATAAACAGTTTCTGCTTAAGGCTAAAAAGAAAACGGGGAATGCAATTTTCTTATACATAAAGCATTCTATTAAAGGTGAGGTGCATCCCTTCCTCCAGGAGCAAAGAGCCCCTTGTAATGAGGTGTTCACTTTGCCGGGATTACTTTGATCTGGTGTCTCCTATATATGGGAGCACAACTAGAAGGACTGGACAATCAAACTCATTTTGGATTTTGGGTATCATTTCATGTCCTCTAGCGCCAGTATATGACAGTATTATAATTACTGGCCAAAATCCAGAAGAGAAAGTCCCATCTTCTTGCTGTGCTTTTTAATCACATTGCAATTTATTCCTCCTATGCTGTGAATAAGTCAAAAAGGGATATGTTTTGCTTCCATAGTTTGTTCAACTATCTTATATTAATACACTGCAGTATATAGATAATTGATTTTCCCAGCATAATAATTGCTGCCAACAATCAATTCATTGCATGTAACTCATTCCAAAGGAACGTTATACTTTCTAAGGTTAAACATTAAGAGAAGACACCTGAGAAACTACATGAATCTAATTAGAGTGACAGGGTAATAAGTGGCTTATAATACCTACTGGTATTTCTTAATATTGTCAAATATGAATGAAGGTTTTTTGACTTTTTGTTTTTTGCGCTTTCAGAAAATCAAGTATCACCAGTGTGTGTCTTACTTTCTCGGGCAGACATGAATAAATTTCTCACAAATAAATCATGTTCTCACGAAATCAATGGTAAAACATTTTTAATAGATTGCTAGGAAGATCTTATTTCCAATAGTGTATCCAATTTACTCAGCATCAGGAATTCCTTGACAAATTTCAAGTCTTCAATACACACTGACTTGAGAAAGATGATTCCCTTTCAGTGACTCACATACCTGCCACATTTACATATGGGTTTCTAAGAAAGCACCAATTCAAAGGAATTATGCAACAAACCAATGTAAATCTTCCCCATCCTTTTTAACTGTTAAAAAGGGCCTAGTCTTATCTCCAACATATTATGAGCCAAAATCATACTTGACAGCAAAAAACAAAATTTATTCATCGAAAGGACTTAGAGAACACCATTTGTATTGTGCATATTATTATAAATTGTGGAAATGTTTCAGGTGCTGTTAAAAAATTTTCAAGGGACAGGAAATTGCTCTGTATTAAAAAATAGGACATGGACAATAATGAATTACCTGTCTTGTTGATTAAAATGACATCCACTGAGACTGAATTAGCAAACCTAAGATACACTATGAAAGAAGGTATTCTAGTGCTAAAACTCATGAATTTTCATCCAGGTGTATTTTACTAGTTTAATCGCAGGCAAATAATCAGGCAACAATTGTATTTGAAAGGAATAAGGAGAAATCTCAAAATTGTAACAGTAGGACTGAAGTCAACAAAGTATATTAATCTTTATCATTAATTTCTTTGTCATAGACCAACATTCAAGGGACTTCATTCATGACAAGTGTTCAACATATTTGTGAAAATGTTTTCTAACTGGTAGATATCTATACTAAACAGTTCAAAATTTTCCAACTTTTGCAGGTCTCAAACAGGTAAATACCCGTTTGAACTCATATAAATTCAGACAATAATTTCTAGATATTCCTGTATTCTTACTTGAACTATGGCTCAAGGGATCTATAGGTAATTACATCTAACAGAACATGACCTATAAATTGAGGGAACATTGGGCAATACTGAGAGTCATAGCTACAGATAATAACTGTTTCAAATATTAGTAAATTCCAGCATTAAATTTGTTGTGGGCATGAAACAAGTGTACAACCCCATAGAAATATCATTGTTAGACCTAAATAAAAGTGAGAGTAATTGTAGTAAATTTGAAGACAGATACATTGGAAATTGCTACATTCTCAATTCCAGGGACATAAAATTTTTGATTATGTGATATGTTGGACAATACTTTGTATTTTGTAAAATAAGCAGGGACTACCTCATGGGACTTCCGGTAAAGGAATTACAAAGAACCTTTGTAGCCAGAAATGTCACAGTGTATATCAAAGAGTGAAAAGTTAGTCCACACGAGTTGGGGACTGATGACTGAAGAAAGGAAACGATGGAAATGATGGTTAGATGTCTCTGAAGGAGAACTGTACTTACCAAATTAGTGAAGAAGGCTCTCCGCTCAACGAAGTAACCTGGTCCACCGTAGACCTTTCCGTAGTAACAGTTACTTTTAACTCCTGTCTCCCCGTGTGGGGTCAGTAGTATTGTGACGTGGCTAATATTGGTCACTTCCGGGTTATGATCTCATGTCATTCACAAGCACTTCCGCATTTGACAACGGAAGTGCTCAATGCTGCCTTCTACCCAGAAGTGGGAGTCCTGTTTGTTCTTCCTGTCCATTGTTTATGTATGATTTTGTAGAAATAAGCGAGGTTTCAGTAGTGGAATCCTGAGAGTCGTTTTCACACGCTTTTCAAATAGGCGAGTTTGGGATCCTGAATTCCTTCTTCCTATACATTTCTGTTCTGCCCATGATCCAGTCTTTGGAAAAGCATCCACTTTTACGCAAAGTGTTCACAGGAACCTATCAAGGAATATGTTGACCATTCTAGTTCTGAAAGTTTAACTATTTTCGCAAAACTTTGTACCTACATTATTATGACTGCTTTTCCTCAGTGGTGACCATTCATGAAACATTACTTTTACAAAAAGATCAGGGAAAGTAGGCTCAGTTATGATTATGTGGTTCATAGTAAATCAGAGAACTGGGACTATGCTCTCCATTTTCTAGTATGATTCATGTTCTTTTCTCCCTTATTAGCTGTATATGTCTTGTTCATGTCTTTAAACTTGATTTCAAATATGTGTCTTATAAATTGATTTTGCTATTCTAAAAGAGAAAACAGAAGAATTTGTTTACTACCAGCCCTGTTTGACCAAGGACATTTGTGTCTCGATTATCAGTAGGTTTTAAAAAAGATTTAATCAAATCATATGGCATCCCTTATTACCTGAAATTTATGTGAATATTCACATGATTCTGTATCACTAGTGTTGAAATGTTCCAATTGTTTCAAAACTTCGATGTTGTATACCAAATTTGGCACTTTATCTCTATCTAATAGATCAGAATTAGAAAGAGAACTTCAAAATTCTCCAGAATCAACAGATAATATTTACTTCCAGTTATGGTGCTTTTGCTAGGGTAATAGGAGTTTAA
Source organism: Perognathus longimembris pacificus (assembly GCF_023159225.1). Lineage (NCBI taxonomy): Eukaryota > Metazoa > Chordata > Mammalia > Rodentia > Heteromyidae > Perognathus > Perognathus longimembris. The sequence goes on along the minus strand of NW_025961377.1, from coordinate 176,861 downwards.
GTTACTCGCTAACCACAATTTCATTTTACCAATAATGTATACAAAGGATAGATGAAGAAATTTTTAACAAGGAATCAAGGAAATTTTGAGGGAGTATTGAGGTGAGAGAAAAATGTGCATAAATTTCTTCTCACAGCTGTTATTTCCTTGCTCATTTTTCTGCCTCTTTCCTTCACATTGTCCTCTTGCACAAACAACTTCCTTTTTCATTTTTTTTCAAAACACAAAAATTATATCCTTAATGTCTATTGTCAATCTCATCTCTAAAGCCTCTAGTAATATTAACTATAAAACAATTCCTTGCAGATTGGGTAATATATAGATATCCATCTGAATTTATGTACATAAATATTAGTGTTTGTGTGTCACTTTTGGATACCTTTCTCTCAAGAACGTTCCTTGTCTCCCCGTGAATTGGTACCTGCTTTCTTTATCATGTCTTTGTTACTTATTTCTAACATACACATATCAGCCAGCCAAAGTTCCATTCTATGTTCCAGGCTTGTGTCCCAATGAATACATTTTTCCAAATATTTTCTAATCATTGTGTAGGATTCCCTTGTACAGAGATACAATTTGCTTGGATCCAATCATGTATAGTGGGACATTGGATTTGTTTCCATTTCTTGGCTCTTTTGAAGCGTGCAACATACACGTGGATGTGCAGGTTTTCTCGTCATATCCTGGATGCTGTTGCTCAGAATGGGACATATGCAATGCCTTGCGTGGTCTCTTCAAGTTACTCTATACTCTTTTCAGGAGTGATTGTAGTAGTTTACATTCCCAACATCAGTTCAGTACATTTCCTCTTTCAGGGAGTCAACTCCAGCACTTGTTGCTTGAGGTCAGAATATATCTCATTCTGACTTGGGGAAGATGTTATTTCAGTGTTGTTTTTATTTACATATCACTTACTTCCATTGATGGTTGTTATGTTTCTGTGTGTCATTACCATTTTTATTTCTTCTTCTGTGAAGTCTGTTTTCACATCCATGGCGAACTTCATGATTGAATTGTTGGATTTAGGACGGATTAGTTTCTTGTGTCCCCTGTATGTGAGAAACATTAACCTTTTATAATATTTGTCTGTTACATTGCTGTTTGGCTGTCTGTCTGCTTTCATGACCATGTCCTTAGCTGTGCAGAAATTTTTATTTTAATGTACTCCCATTTTCCAATCTTTCATCAATCTGTAGTGTGCCTCAGACTCTGTTCAGGAAGTTCCTCCCTAGGCCTGGAAGACCTGATGTCTCTGATCCTCTGTTCTATTATAGTAATGAGGATTCACATTTGATGTTGAAATCTTAATCCATTTTGAGTTGACATCGGTGCTGCTATTATGCTAGTATCAGCTTTGATTTTTTTTCCCCCTGTGGTGATCCTTTTTTCCCATTTCCAATAATTGAAGATGCTAATTTTCTATTGTTTGTCTCTCATTCCTTGGTCAAATAGCAGCTGACTGCAAGTCTCTGGTATCTTTGAAGGTGTTCTGCCATATTGTATTCATCAGGCATCACCTTTTTGGCAATAGAAGGCTGTATTTTTTTAATAATGCTTTTGTAATAGAGCTTGAAATCAGGCATTTTGATACCGCTGATGTGGTTCTTTTTTTTTTCTTCAAATTTTTATTATCAAACTGATATACAGGGAGGTTACAGTTTCATCCGTTAGGCATTGTATACATTTCTTGTACTGTTTGTTACCCTGTCCCTCATACCTTCCTCCCTCCTCCCCGTTCCAATTCCCCCACTGTGGTGTTCAGTGCATTTTAACCAAACAGTTTTGCAAGTATTGCTTTTTTAGTTGTTTCTCTTTTTTTACCCTGTGTATCTCAATTTTGGTATTCCCTTTCAATTTCCTAATTCTAATACCAGTATACACGGTTTCCAAAATACTCAGATAAGATTACATAGTGTAGAAGTACATCCATTTTCCACATGAATGTAACAGACTTATTCAAAGGTATTCAACATACAGCTATCAAAAACAGATTCTTCTAAGCATCAAGTGTAGCATACTCCAAAATATATACTTACATTGTCCATGGACAGAGTTTCAGAAAATACAAGACTATCGAAATTATTCCACGTCTTCAATCTTATCAAAGCAGAATCATGAAGGATTTCCAATTCACTTCTGAGAAGATGCTGGAGTAGCAGCAGAGCCCTAGGTAAACACATTTCGACATTACTGTTTTGCCCCACCAGAGAAAATCTTATTCCTAGAAAGACAGCCCAAGTAAGTTATAACTGTACAGCGATATTGGCCAGGAAGAAAAAATATGCTTTGCTGGCCTGAAAACACAGATTTTTGTTCCAGTTGGTGGTGCACCAACAAGCCAGTGTTGGCGCCCACACACTTCCCCATACTCCATGCACCTAAAGCACACAACAGCAACAGGGACAAAATCCTCCAGACAACAGCAGACAGACCTGGATTGCAGACTGAGCACCCAAAGGCTGAAATAGCAGAGAAAGTGTGAGTACCTCTATAAAGACATCCTTACTCGCGCCCGTGAAGGAGTATCTGGAGCTTAGCCCTTCCACCATTGCTAGAGCAAAGTGCCATCTTTGTCACTGGCATAGGTTCAGACCAGACTGGACCAAAAGTAGGCCTTCAGAGAGCAAGGATGAATGGGCCATCTTTGAAAAAGGCAACAGGGACCAATCAGGGAGCGCTAGCTCTGGCCAGGAGAAGGACCCCTGCCCATGTAGGAGGGTCATCCTAGGCCATGACTCAGCGAGAGGTGACTTGACTGTTGAAATTTCTAAATTGAAAGTGAAAGCAATGGCCCCACTGCAGAGTAGTGGAGCCAGGGTTCCCAAAACTGTGCATGTGCCCCTTCCACAGAGGATAGCGAATTCCCACTAGCAAGCTGTGTGAACCAGAGCGACCCAGGATCTCACCAACAAGGGATGCAGTTCATAGTAGATCCACCCCCAGAAACTGAAAGCAAGTCAAACATGGCAAGCAGCAAAATATACTGCTGACCATCGCAAGGAAACCAGAGACTAAAAAGCCCATCCAAACAAGGAAGACTGCATTTTCTTTTCCAAGTTTTTTTATGCTTTTATTGTGTTTTTTCCATTTCTGAAATGTCATTTGGTTTTTATATTCCTTTTTTACCTATTTGTTTTTAGCAAAAAAATTGTTTTGCTTGTTCGATTTTCTGGGTTTTTTTTTCCCTTTTTAAAAATAAATTTTCTCTGTTTTGTGCATTTGTCTTCCACTATTTTTTCTTTATTTTCCTCTTCACATTCTCTTTCTTTAAAAACACTTTCCTAGGAATAACACCTCCACTCTTCTCTGTTAAATGAATTGTCTATCTTTTTAAACTACTTCTTTCTACCAATTCTACTATTCTCCACATTTCCACGTCACTGTAATTAAACCAAAATCATGAACCTCCCCCATAATATTTTACTCTATTCTCTTCACTGCCCCTAACTGACCCTCCTTACTTACAGGAACTCCAGATTCCATTGATCTCAGGTTATTGGGTAGAGGGAATCCCTGCTTAAACCGAGTGAATCAAATGGGTTCAAAACAAAGCCTGCCAGTCCAAAAAGATTTTAATACAGTAAGAAAAGTTACTCATATGATTGTAACAGTAAATACATAACTACTGAGTACAGGGTGCAGGATTTGTTGTTATATCAAAATAGTATTCTTCAGGAACACCAATCTCATATTATATACAGGTATACAAGGTATCTGTATATAATTGTTAACCGCAAAGATTTACACAACAGTGCCTTGTAAGGTAGGCATGAGGTCTTCAACAGTGCTCACACATCTATCCAGCAAAAGTAAACATCTCTTAAAAGTGAAAGGCAGGAATCAAATTTGTCAATCCAATGGCCTCTATAAACACGCTGGCATTGCAATCCTAGTATCAGATAAAAGTGACTTCAAATTTAAAACATTAAAAAAGAAAGAAAGAAGGTTACTACATTCTAATAAAGGGATCTCTGCTACAGGAGGATATAACCATCGTATATATCTACACAACAAATACAGGACGACCCAACTTCATCAAATGAACACTACTGACTCTAAAATCATTCACAGACCCAAACACATTGATAATTGGGAATTTAACACTCCATTATCACCTTTGGACAGATCAACACACCAAAAAGTGAACAAAGAAACCACAGAACTAAAAACCTGTGTAGATCAACTAGACTTAACCGACATCTACAGAATATTCCAACCAGTAACAACATAGCACACATAGCAGATAGCCCGTAGCACATAGCAGATAGCACATAGGAGATAGCAGATTTTGATTCGTTCAAAAAAATTTCATATCGACCACAAAGTGCAAGGTAAATATTGTTGGGAAACTCTGGTGGCTACTTGTAAAAAATATTTTAATGTAGAAAGAAAAAGGCTTTGTACGTGTGTATAGATTTATCTGTCAGTTTCTTTGTATCTACATATCTATATTTTATCTACACCACGACATAATTACTTGGCAGAATATTGAGGTAATTGATAAACAATTCAGGATTGTCTGCCATAATCCTATTTCCTACAGCTATTCCAAATGACAGAAAATGCTCTTGAGTGACATCACATGAATTTCATAGCATTCTTGTGGAGAGTTCCACTTCCTTCCATTTAATCTCTGGTACATGGCAAGAAAGAATAGAGTAATTTTCCATACCTTGGATGTGTAACGGAGTATTGGGACAGAGTTTAGGACAGTGGTTCAACGTGTACAAGAGTCAGTTGTTTGAAATTCCCCTTTACCAAATGTTTCTCTGTAGAAACAAAAGTAAAAGTATTGTGTCCATTAAATGAAAGTGGCTCTTTTCTCAGTGGATTTTGCTTTCAGCCTTTCTAGAAGCAGGAATATCTGAACATTGAGGATAATTCAGTTTGTTGATGCCAAAACACTCCATAGCAGGAAGAACAGTGCTGGAGGTATGTTAATATCTACTTTCAAATTTTTGGAAGCTTCAGGTTGAAAATCTTTTTGGTCCTGGTACAACAAAAGGCCAAAAATCAAGAAAATGTGATTGAAGACAGAGAAGTCAACATATACACCTATGACACCTTTTTTTTTTATAATTAAGACAAAAGAATTGGATAAAAAAGCACACCCTTTTCAAGAAATGGTAAGGCAGAACACTTTAAACTCTTCCGCCAACCAAAAGTACATCAATGTGTGTCTCCTCACACCACCAAAAATTCTAATTGGATCAGGGACTCGAGGTAAAATGGATACAATAAATATGCAAGAAGAACGAGGACAAACACTAGGGCTTCTGAGCGCAGATTAACAGATTTCTATAAAATCTAACAACCACATTAAATCACAGTATTGTACAAAAAGACGTCCATGGAATTGCTAAGCTCCATATGTCAAATTATGAAGAGAGAGGAGAGCACCGAATATGGGAGAAGATGTGCAGTAGCTACTAAACAAATAGGGCTCTCAAATACAAAATATAATTGAAACTCAAATAAATAAAATTCTTTAGACACTCTGCAAAGCAGTATACCACATCTGCAATAAAATATACACATAGATTATGATCGAGCAATCTCAATGGTGGGCATTCACTGTAAAGATCATAAAGAATTCCATGCTAAAACTTCCACCATGATCATGATCATTGCAGCATTCTCTCAAATAGCAAACATATGTAACCAACTCCTCTGGCCATCAGTTGATGAATAGAACAACAGAAAGTGGTTTTATATTCATAGTGTAATTCTAGGCTTCGTTCAGAAAGAATGACATCCTGTCATTTGTAAGGAAATAGAAAGCCTTAGGAAAACATTATGTGCTATGAAGTGAACCAGCGGGAAACAGAGCCAATGGATTCACTGAGTGGTAAAAATGGCATACATGCCTAGGATTTTCCATGCAGAGTATTACAGTTTCTCAATACTTTGGAGAAATAATCACAAACAATCATGGTACTAGTAATGATCTCAAATATATGGAATCCGGAGGTTTCTTTATTTTTACTTTGAAATCCTTATTTGAAATTATTTCTTTTGATTTAATTTTCTGTGTTGGTAAAACAGGTGTCGCTGTAGTAGACCATGGAGCTCTTACTATTGTCTCTTTCTTTATCGTAGTAAGGAAATGACTTCTTCACACTGTGAGAAGTACAAAGGGTAAAGGAATGCAACCAAGGAATAGAAATTATTGTAATTAACCATTCAAAGTTGGTGAACAGTTGATTGGAAAGTGAAGCAAGAGAAAAATGAGGGAGGAATTACCACGTTTGACAAATTTTATATACCCTATCTTATCAATGCATTTCTATGTTGATCACCATGAGACATAACTTCAAAAGACTAGGCACACACACACAGTCACTCACTCAAACACACCACACCCCCACACACACACAAACTCACACACAATCAAAAATTTTCTTCTTTTTCATTATCTACCAAACACTTGTAATATTTCCAGCAATGCACAAATTTTAATAACTTTAGAATGTTATTGTTTGGATACATAGAAAAATCTAGTTTCCCACCGCAAAATGCATTTACACTTAATTTTTTTTACATTTTCTTTCTTATTTTTAGGATGATGTACAGTGGGGTTACAGAAACATGCTTCATATAGTGATTACATATGCATTTCTTCTCATACCTGCTATCCCTTCCTGATTTTTGTCCCTTCATCCCTCTGCTTCACCCCTCAAACCACTCCCTCAATTTCTTAATTATTTACACATTAACTCTATGTGTTAGTAATTCTTAATAATATTATAAAGTAAAATAAACAGACGTCTGATCCTTCATGCTCAGTGTCACATTCAATTCTCAAAATTCTTATGTCTTCTATGCTTAGTAATTGTAAAGCAATTCATCCCCAAATGGTGATATATACATATACCTCTCTTTCTTTATGCTTCCTGTAATCTGTTCCTCTTTTCCTCTGATATATCTCTTCCTAAGTCCCTTGATTAGCTCAGTTTGTTCTCTCACTACCCAATTCACTTGGTGAGCCCTTTCTGCTCTATTCCCCACCACATCCCATTCATTCAGTCTTGCAAAACGGCCTATTTAAAGAAGTCAAAGAATCCTTGCATATTGTCACACACTGAAACCAAATTGGAGGTGTGAATGATTAGGGGAGGGCTGGGAATATGGCCTAGTTGCAAGAGTGCTTGTCTCAATTATTAGGGGAAATCAAAAGACATTCATATGAGTAGACATTTTTTTTATTACTTTTACTCATAGATAAGACAAGGAGAAATACTTGTTGAACACACGGTGGGGCAACTGATTATTTCTGCAAACGAATAAATAAAAACACATTTTTTTCTTTCGATGCATAGAGTGCTAACACATATGTTCGTATTGTGTCTACAAATATTAGACACATCCTTGGATCTTCTACAGGTACTGCAAATTGAACAAATGCCTATTATCATGAATGAATTCCCTGCTTTCTTAACTTCCATATACACTGAAACCAATTAATTGTACAGCTTCTGGAAAACTATACTTGGACACTTGTGTGTCTTGACCCACTTGGAGGGAGTTGTACAGGTGAATAAATGAAAACTCATTATTTTAAGGACCCGGGCACATTTCCACAAGCCATATTCTAGGTTATACATACAGAGACACAAAACATGTAATGTAATTGTTTGATCCAGGTCTTGAAGATTAGCACCAAGGGGAAGGTTTTGTAAATGCAAAGGTCAACAAGTAGGACAGTTAGCAATAATTTGCTTAGGTTGTTTAAAAGGAATTTTATTTTATTTTATTTTATTTATTCCTGTCCTGGGTCTTGGACTCAGGGTCTGAGGACAGTCCCTGGCTTCTTTTTTGCTCAAGGCTAGCAGGCACGCTGCCACTTGAATCACAGTGCCACTTCTGGCCATGTTCTATGTACGTGGCCCTAGGGAATCAAACCCATGGCTTCATGTGCATGAGGCAAGCATTCTTGCCACTGGGACATAATACCAACCCTAAAGGAATTTTATATGTGAAAGGTAAATGACCTGCATTAGAATGCCAAGATGCATGGTCTTCTTTTGCCGAAATGAAAGGGACTAAATCATCTACATGAAAATTACCTCATGCCATAGGAACTGTCCAATTAGAATGAGCAAGAATCTGAATGACATACAGTGAAGCTGTCTTTGGCATTACTGGCTTTGAATTGTTTAAATAGTGAATCTAGTGGGGGGTTTATGTGATAAATAACAACAGAATATATATTGCATAAAGCATGTGCTGCACAGGTCGACTGAGTGATTAAATTGAAAGTTATTAAGAAATTCTGTAAAGCATATATAAAAGCCTGTGATTCATTTTGTGTGCCTATTGCCAGGGAGTGAGGAAAACTTGATATTTACCTTCTGTCCAAAAAGCACATTTGCTATTTTTGGTACTATCTTCAAAACTATTAGGTGAATTTAGAATGTGCTTAGAAAGTCAAATATTATCAGTACTATAAATTTGTTATTGAAATAATTTCCTTAAAAGACTAGAATGTAATTTGTATAAAACTTCTCCATTAAAGCCATTTAATGAAAAAGGGAGGAGATCAGGGGTTTGTAATGCAAATTTGAATTGTTATTTAGGTGTGGGGATGATAATCAAGTAGTTGTCCTGCCCATTGATTTCCAGGCACATTTTACAACCTTTCATGATAATAAGGCTGATTATCTCCAGACATGTGGTTTACATTTCTGACAATGTGTGCCTGGTACATATCAAAGTCTTGTTGAACTGTGCTATTCCCCCTGTGGGGTAAACTTTGTAAGTAGATTTAATAGCCCATTAGGGACAGAAAAGTCTACCCGGGATAAGAAATTTAGAGTCAGGGGTTTTTCTACTAAAAGTAATTCCTGACTTTCCTCACTCGTTAATACACAAGGGATATTTAAAGTCAAATCCTCTTGAAGAATAGAGAATAAATTATGCAAAGCATAGGTGGGAATGCCTAAGGAAGGATGAAGCCAATTAATGTCCTCTAGTAACTTTTGAAAATCAAGAGTATTTAATTATTCAGTACGAATTATTATAAATTGGAGAATAATTGCTTGTTTTTTTTAACTAAATATCCTAGATACTTTAATGGCTCCTCTGTCCAGATTTTATCAGGGGCAACTAGTTAACCATTTTCTTGCAAGTGGAAGGACAAAATTTGTAATAAGTCTGATAGAATATCTTTATTAGGTGCAGCAAATAATTAGTCATCCATATAATGAATATATGAAACATGAGCAAATCATTTCCTAATAGGTTCTAGTGCTCTGGCTACAAAAGTTTGACACATAGTAGGTGAGTTCATCATGCCTGGTGGCAATAATTTCCATTTAAACCTTCCATGGGGTCCTTGGAGATTAATCCGACTTAAAGTAAAAGCAAAGCATGATAGGTCCTCATCAAAGAAGAAAATAGTAAAGAAACAATCTTACAAATCTTAGTATAATATTCCAATTGAAAGGAATCATACATAATTGGGGCAAGCGAAGATGTAAAGTATCTATAGGCCTCATAGCTGAATTTAGAGCTCGACAACCAGTGAGCAATCTCCATTTGGGAGAATTCTTTTTAATAACAGAATTAGGAGAGTTCTAGGTAGAGATAGAAACCTCAATATGATTTGAAGCTAACTTATCTCCAACAACTTGCAATTTGGCTGCCAACTTTTCTTTAGATAAGGGCCTTTGCTCACGACAAACTGGACAATCTGTCTGCCAAGTAAGTAATCTTACTGAGAAAGACATGCATCTGAACATCAAGGGAAAACTAAATGAGCTCCCCATTGTTCAAAGACGTCTAGTACAATTACGTTAATAGGTACTTACAAAAATTACGGATCAAAAATGGAATGTTGGCCTTCACCATCAGTAATATTCTGATATTCAAGATTTTGCTTAATAACTGAATCAAGTGTACTACTGACACCTTTTATTCTGCATTTGATAGTTTGAGTCACCCTGCCCCGATGCCCCATTCAATCTGGCTGATTATTGTGATGTCTTAGCCAATAGCTAGCAATGCCTCTTTCCTATATAAAATTTACAACAAGGTGGTTTGTATGCTTCATTGAAAATCCAGAAAACACATTGATATTTCATACTGTCAAAACCTCCTTGATAAGGGTTTGCAGAAGTTGATATAAATATGTAAGCAAAGAAAATCAATTGTGCAATACGATCACCAGAATTAATATCATAAGGTACAGGGGAGGTCTTAAGGATTTTAATTTGTCCTATGTAGTCAGAGTCAGTTACTCCTGGTACAACTAACACCCCTTTAGCAATTAAACTGGAATGCTCCAAAAGAAGGCCCCAAGTCCCCCATGGTAAGGGACCGTATATGCAAGTTCTAATTCTGGAAATTAGCAGGGAAAGTTAAGGTTGGGCTTGAGAAAAGGTCCACTGTGGCACTACCAATCTTGGCTGGTTGTAACGAAAAGATGGTGGGGAAGGCTCGTTCATAGGAATGCGACCATGAGGCTTGCCCTTTGCCCCCTTTCCTGAACACCTTGTACTTTCTCCCTGTGCTGCTTCCGATGAAAGGGGAAGCATATGTCCACCAATGTCAGTTTTAGATCAAAATTCTTGGGCCCAATGTACCCCACGTTTGCAGAGAGGGAATATCCTAGGCGACTTTGTATTTGCCAGTTTTATTTTTACACAATTCATTTTAGTATGCCCTTGTCCCCACAGCCAAAACATTTTAATTTCCCGGATTTGGGTACTTTCACACTAGCACCCAGAGTCTGTCCCAATAGCTTCATCTTTTGAGTGTCCAAAAATACACCTTGTACTGTTCTATCAATAATTTTCTGAAGGCGCACTATGAAGTCAAAGTAGGGTTCCTGGGCCCCTTGAATAAACCAGGCCTAAGAACCATCCTTTTTACTGTGGGACATACCCAACCCCATGCCTCTAGACATATCTCCTGCAGCCACTGGTCAATCTGCTTTGGGGTATTTACTAGATTCTGGGTCTTATAATCCCCAGTGCCTATTCACATATCATGCGTTATTTTGTGAATGGCGGCATTTAGGTAGTGAGCATTTTAGTGGTAACACTAGCAAGCATTGAAGCCATGATTTTTATTTCTACATTAGAGTCCTGATTGATCACTCCTGGAATAATAGGTAAGCCCCTCAGAGCAGAGCTGCTACGGCCTAAAAATAAGCCAACAGATTCCCTTGGAAGTGGGCCAATGACTCCTGTAGAGAGGGGCTAAAATACCATTTTGGAAGTCAGTACTGTGCAGGTAGAGGAACAGAGATCCAGTCCTGCACTTTCTGTTGTTGCTCAGAGGAGACTTGAAACTGATTGTTGCTGCAGGTTTTTGGGGGATATGCTTGAGTTTAGGGGAAAGAAGGAGCTGCTCCAAAATTTTTCTGTGGGTCCAGGGGCTGGCTCCTCTGCCAGCTTACTGAAATCTGGCGTCCAGAGTCATTCAAATTAGATCTGAAATTTGTAACACAGTGCTTCCCGTTTTTACAGAGGGGAGAAATTTCAGTAATAAATCTCCTTTTCTGATTAAGTCAGTGAGCCATTAAGTGGCCCCTTTGTCGGCAGGAAAAACAAATGCCAGGAATCCGAGCAGTACATAAATGTCCCCGTCGCCTCCTCCCCATCCAGGACTTGCGTAAGAACTCTGTTAGAGTCGGCCCTTGGAGCATGAGGCCATGCAGCTAGGATGGCCCAATGTCCGCACAAAGCTGAATATAGTCATTTATTCCTCCTTTTATCTTAGAGGGCCTGAGGGCTGCTTGGCAATTTGGGCATAAAGTTTTAGTAGCCAAGGTTCAAGAATGACTTGAGTGTGCTGGGAATATGGCCTAGTGGCAAGAGTGCTTGCCTCATGTACATGAAGCCCTGGGTTTGATTACCCCTCACCAGAGATATAGAAAATGACCAGAAGTGGCGCTGTGACTTAAGGAGCAGAGTGCTAGCTTTGAGTAAAAAGAAGCCAGGGACAGTGCTCAGGCCCTGAGTTGAAGTCCCAGGACTGGCCAATGAATAAATAAATAAATAAATAAGAATGACTTGAGTAAGTTGTACTGTAGGGCCATATTTAAAACAAGCATTCTTTAGATCTGTTATTTGTTTAAATGACAAACACTGATGAACTATTTTGCTATCTTCATCTTGCCTGTCAGGGAATAAATGAAAACCAGAAATGTCCTCCCTTCTTGATAAGTCTGCGCCAAGGAAGTGTGCCACGTTTACTGTAGGAGGACCAGGCGCTTTAAACAGCACAGGCAGAAATGGTACTAGCTGTGAGACCCTATCAGGCAGAGGTTGTGGTGGGAAAGGATGAAAGTCCGCCAGGATTCTGGGCAGGTCCCACAAGTCTTTACCTTTACAGGAGTTTGCTGCTTCGGATAATGTTGTGACAATAGGGCTATAATGGATTCCAAAATTTTCTCCACATGAGTCAATCTGTCTTTAGTAAGCTCCTTGCGTAATTTTTCCTCAGTGTCTGAGCCATCTGAGTCTTCCTTATTATCTACCGCAGTGGTTTGAGATCCTTTTAATTTTCTCAATTCTTCCCAATCAGCTGCATAAGCTTGGGGGTTGCATGATGCTCATCAAGTCCCTATTCATTTTCTCTGATCAACTGATTGAATCTAATCCGTTCATGTCTACAATGGCATTATTTCTACAGGATTCAGATTAGGACCATAAACTATTTCATACCACATAACTTCCTCTTTTTTTCTTGATAGTTTAATTTTTTCCTTTATTTTCAGAGTGATGTACCAAAGGATTAGAGGTTCATATGTAAGTCTGTAAGTATATTTCTAGTTCTTCATGTTACCCACACTTCCCCACACTTCCAACTCCCTCGTATCTTTCCCCCTGATAAGTTTTAGAATTGGTTTACACAAATGTTTTTGTAAATTTTGCTTTAGGAGACATTTGTATTTTTATCATCTGGCTCGTGATTTCAGCATAATATTTCTCTTTACTAGTTTTTATACAGGAATCAAATTATTGACACTTTTCTTCCACTAATTTTGGGGGATTCAGTGTCTACAAATTTGGCTGACCAAGAGGAGTTTAACCGAGCTATTATGTATTGAATGGTTCCAGTAATATAATGTATATTGTATGTCCCAACAATAAAATAGCAAGGGGATCATCAGTACCCAAAATGTGTATATTTAGGTACAGAGACCACTTAAACCAAACATGGAACCATCCCTTCCCTTGAGACTTCATTTTGCATTGTAGCTCAATATTTTTCTCACCAGAAACTATTATGACCTCTAAATAGTTTTCATAAAATCAACATCGTATCCCACTGCACATATAGGAACCCTTGTAAAGGAAGAGGAAATTCAGGCCTCTTTGGAACCTTGGAATGATTTTAAGTATGGTGTCTACATAACACTTTAGTTGAAGGTGAAACAATAGTTATAAAATCTCTTTAATTAATGGTTAAAAACCAGAAAATGAATAAGTAAATAAGAATATAGCATGGGCCTGTGAGCCTATCCTCAGGAGTGAGATTTAAATTGACAAAGGTGCTTCTTAGTCAGTCTACGTGGTTGGTCAGTAGTAGGGGGCTTCCATTCATAGTGGAATATGGCTAGCTCGTACTAAGACCATTCATGAACTTCCAAGGAGTAGGATGGAGACGGGCCCATTCTATTGGACAAGCCAATGGAGGACTTTCTTTGATAACTTCTTTTCTGCTGAACATTGAAAACCCGGTGGTAAAAATGAATGATTTCACTGATTGCATGTGCAGGGCTTGCATAGTGTTATGAGCAAGCTGATTAACATAGTGAGACGTTTGCACACTTTGTGTCAAACACACAGTAGCTGGTGCAGCAGAGGCAACTAAGAAAATAAAGGGTACAATGCCTGCTATCAATGGCCATATAAATCGTCTAGGGCGCATGAGTTATTTTAAATATTTTATCACTTGGGTGGGGCATAGACTTGTTGTCTGTAAAGTATAAAACTTCTTCTCAAATAATATTTCTATATGGTTTTGCCAGTGATGTTACATCATATCTGCAAGACATGGGAATAGGAGGATTTTATAATTGTCCTTCTGTTTAATATACTACGTGAAAACCGGTGGAGTCCTCCTGTGGTGACTGGATATGAGTTTGGAACACTGGATCTTGTATATATGGTTATCTGACCTTCGAAAGATACTGAAAAATGGGGGAGGTTGTAACTAAAATGACAAGAAATGTACTCAATGCTTTATTATGTAATGGAAACTAATTTGTATCACCTTGTCAATAAAATTTAATTACAAATTATAAATTAAATACTCCCAAGAACGACACAAACACACACACATACACACACGCACACACACAATCAAGCAGTAGTTTTGTGGCTCACACATATGGTGAACCATATAAATTTAAATTCTCTACTAAAAGAGGTAATTTTAATAATATTTTTAATGCAAGCGGGAGATCATTGACAAAAAAGCGTTTTTCACATTCAAATCTAACTGTAAAAAGATATAGAAGAATTTTATACATGTTTATGTATCCAGATTTTCATTTTATGATCATCATTCCACTCGTGAAACCTAAATATGCTTCTTAGAGAAATTGAAAAGGTATATTTCAGTAAAGGATTTCACCCTAACATTGATGTCAGCTTTCATTAGAAACAATATACAAGCTAACCTAATTAGTAAGTTTTCAAAGCTAGTGGAAATCAAAACGCATTCAACGTGCTGAAAGTATTATTTATTATTTCATGTCATTAGCAAGACAAGGAAAAATATGTAGTCCTCAAATAGTAGGCCACCGGATTATTTCTGCAAAGGAAAATAGAAAAAAGATCTTTGCATTATAGTGGAAGGTGTGATAATATACATTTCTGATTCTGCCTAGGAACAATAGAAAGTTCCATAGTTGTTGTACAGATATGCAAAACTGAACAACTGCCTATTATTCTGAAAGATTTTCTTGCTTTTTTCAACTTCCATATACGCAGAAATGGACCAATGGGCAACTGCTGGTGACTTATGGTATGAAACTCTATCTGTTTCAAAACACTTGAAGGTAGGTGAACACGTTAATACCCAGAGAATCCATTAGGAACATGAAACAGGTACATTTCTTCTAACCTTAGTTTAGGTAACATAATAAGATTCATCTAAGTAATAGACCAGTTTGCATATGTCTCACCTATGCAAGTATAATCAGTGTCACATGACAGGGACACAAAATATGAAATGTGCCCAAGTCTTATAACAAAAATAGTAAATATTGTGGACTACATGAGAAATGATTATCCTAAGATTTGAGATCCAAGTCATAATATTTCATCCAAAATTCTCTATCTTAGATGAGATACAAACCATAAATGAAAAAAAGGAGGCATTACTTTTGTGGAAAGTGACTTAGTATGGGATAAAAGGAAAATATAACTATAAGCCTCCTAAATTTTCTCAGGTTGTCTCATCAATCCACAGAGTCCCCAGAAACTTTTTCTTCTTGTCTCCCAAGTTATTTTGTTGCATATGAAAGTGACAGCAGGGAACAACACACTTCCTTTTACTCTGTAATCATATATAGAGATCTTACAAAAATCCAAATTGGAAGTTATCCTTGCCTTACAAACTGTATACTTGGGCAAACATCTGCTGTGATTTTTAAACAGAATATTCAAGGTATCACAGATCCATGTAAAGGAGGCCTTTTCACAAGTGTTTGGTGAAGGTTTGCAAGAAAATATTGAAAAATGAAAACAGGCTGTAAACACACATGATACAGTTATTGCTATTCTTGTTGAGCAAAGGACATATAACACACAAACCCAAATAACACAATGTATCTGTATAGTTGCTTTTTACTACATTTAACCAAATTAATCTCCTTGTGATTTTAGTAGCTACTTACATGAAGAGGAATTCCAGCCGCTCATTCGTTCTTTCTGTGAATAAAATTAAATCGAAAGGTATGTCATTGAAAAGTGAACGGTGGCTCTGACATACTGTCATATCCGTAACATTTTCTCAATATTGAATGGTTCTCCGAGACCATTTTGAGTATGACTTTCCATAGATATCAATGAATTTGTTTGGAAATGTTTTTTTTGTTTGTTTGTTTGTTTTGTTTTTTCCTGTCCTGGGCCTTGAACTCAGGGCCTGAGCACTGTCCCTGGCTTCTTCCCGCTCAAGGCTAGCACTCTGCCCCTTGAGCCACTGCGCCGCTTCAGGCCGTTTTCTGTATGTGTGGTGCTGGGCAATCGAACCTAGGGCCTTGTGTATCTGAGGCCGGCACTCTTGTCACCAGGCTATATCCCCAGCCCCTGGAAATGTTTTTAGATAATGCAGTAATTGCAGATTTCCACATGCATGCTTTCACCAATCACCGTTCAGACAGCAATCTGAATATTTCTCTGAAAAGAGGAAGTCTTTTTATTCCTAAAAGAAAAAGGCAGCTCTTCCACCTATCATAATTGTTTCCTTTATTTCCTTTATTTCTAAGAAATAGATCTTTGCCAAAGTGATAATGTCATTTTCTTAACTGTTTTGGCTAGAAGACTCTGCTCTGCCCCAAACAAAATTTGGGCTAGGGTTTTCCAAGGATTCTGGCAAACAGAAAAATGGATATTGTCTCCAGGGTATATATTACATTTTCTCTAACATTTACATGGCCAAGGAAAGACATAGGTAATAATGAAATAATAACCACCTTAAGTACCTAATTTATCAATTATTTAAGTGGATAATAAACATGGAAAAGAAAGAGTCCTAAACTATAGATGGACAACCCTTGTTTATATATATTCTTTTTTTTTTTTTTTTTTTTGCCAGTCCTGGGCCTTGGACTCAGGGCCTGAGCACTGTCCCTGTCTTCTTCCCGCTCAAGGCTAGCACTCTGCCACTTGAACCACAGCGCCGCTTCTGGCCGTTTTCTGTATATGTGGTGCTGGGGAATTGAACCTAGGGCCTCGTGTATCCGAGGCAGGCACTCTTGCTACTAGGCTATATCCCCAGCCCCTATATATATTCTTTAAAGAAATCATTTCTGAATGCATGTCTTCATATATGAGGATGAGCATAATAGCTTTATCTATGTTAGCATACATTAAATTTCATGTTGAGCTAAAGAGTTTACTATTATTTGCATCTATCTCTAAACTGGCATTCAGTTACAGCACTAACTCAAAATTTAATCAAGCTCTTTACCTTTATCCCAGTCTTTCTCAGAGGAAAAGCAATGCCCTGTATTTCCAGATTTCTTCTCTTGGGGTTGGGACCAAGTCATAGTAACTGCAAGAAGGAAAATAAGGAAAATGGAATCACAATATGTAACAGACTGAATGTGAATCAGATCTGATTTCTGTTTCGTGTATCAAGCTTACCTACATCATCCTCAATGCAACTTTGGTCTTCACATGTTGCTATATGTTTACTGAGTTGATCGCGCAGCACCAAGTGCCGAGCATTGAAGGGACAAGTAGCCAATTTGGCAGTAATGTCGGATGTTTCTATTGAACCAGGATGTAAAAAATAAAAATAGTACAAATTTGGGGGATAAGGAAAGTGTTGCTGTTTTTATGCTTGACTTGTGGTTTTACCTTGGGCTTGTGTGCTGCACTAACACCAGTGTAGCACAAGAGAACGGGCGAGTACAACCTCGACTCTTCTTCAATCTGTTTCTTACAATTTTTAGGGGCTTGAGGTGGATAAGATTCCCTCAGACTCTATATCTCATACTCTCTTCGCCTAAAAGTACTTTGATTTAAACTCGTCATGACAAGATTGGAGGTCTGACACAGCAGCAAAATGCTGGATACTTAAAACATAACTTTGGCATCTAAAAACATTCAGAATCATGACATCTTATTCAGTAAAAAGGCATTTATTAATATATGCTACATGAATAGGTAAGACACATTGACCGAAAACACAATTAGATATGCCCTCATCGTGTTTCTTAGTGCATGTGTGTGATACTATGTGCATGTACAGTCTAATTTGTATATATTCACATTTAGATATAAGAATATTTGAAAACATATGAGCATGAATATGCATATGTATGTGTCTTTCTGTGCACATGTGTATATATAATCAGTGAGCATCCTTTGAAAAGCATAACAAAGGGAAGTTTGTTTTCTGCCCAGAGCAATGTTTTTTAACACAAAAAATTGAATTGGGATACACAACTATATTAGCATTTGAAAGATTTCTTGTTCTATGTGAAAATAACTGTCGTGGTATCATTACAAAAAATACACCAAAATATACGAAACAGGCAAGGCACATCTTTGTTATCATCAATTCAGGATCACTAGGTTTACTGAAAAGTAACATGGTTAAGGAATTATGTCCTGCCATAAGGCATTGCATCTGTCTTAATTTTTAGAAATTTTACTAAATTGCTGATTTAGAGTAGTTAAATGTGAACAAGGAAACAAGTATAAAGTCGCTACACTCTGACTGAAATCATTGTCCTACAGAAAAAATCTTGCAATATTCTACTCATCCTAGAGTTCTGTAAACAAGTTGCACTGCTATTTCTTATCTGCACTACACAAAGATCAGATTAGAAGAGCAAATACAAATATGTGTATACTGCATCTACCCTGGTAGTCTATTATTTCATTGACACATATTTAGCACATTTAGTTAAATATCAAGCTTCAAATTCATGTTTATAGTAAAGTATGACAAACTCCTCATTTTGAAATGCAACCCTACCTTTCTGCATTTCACCAGATGGTACGGGAATCTGCAGGCCCTGATCTTGTGACTCTTATCATAGGGGCATTGCAGTAACCTTTCAGGATCCAGAGATTCTCCTGCAAAGAAAAATATCTAAGCAAATCTGGTATATTTTTTAGAAAATGTAATTCTTTCCCTTCTCTTCCAATTACAACTTATGCATTAATTTCAAATTCCCTTCTGTGATGACAAAAATGATAACTATGCCTTTTGATACTATCATAGAAATAATAAGCGAATTCATTTCAGTGCCCATTTGTGAATTCTTATGCCTAATTTGGGAAACATTTTTCCATTTATAGAAGGACTTTTTGTGGTTACTGTTTTGCAATATTCACGCTGTCCTCTGTTGACAGGGAAGATGCATTGAGGCCAAGGCATTTACTTGCATTCTTATGTCTCAATAGTACGAATTCAAAATTCCACTGTACAATTATCAGAATGTCTCAATTCTGAACTCCATCCCATTGAATCTCCCCCACAGAGTTTTGCATACTGAGAATGCTAAACAAAATATGATGGGAACCATTTGAAGTGTTCTTTTCAAAGGACATTGGGAACATGCTTACCTTCTTGCATTCTGGTAGACAGGGAAATATCTGCACTTCCTGTGAGGAGAAAAATTCTGTCAGAAAACCAATGAAGAATTACTTCCAGACCAGATGTCTCAAACATTATCATTTCTTTGGAGAAACAAAGGAATATTAAAGAACTTGGAAGATATTCAACTCATTAACTTTTGAGGTCTTTGATGCACATCCTGTAAATACTGATTTTCTTAATCCACAAATTACAGGCATTTTCAGAAGAAAATCAGGAGATAGTTTATAACTTATTTCAACACTGTATATCTAAGGGGATATGAAGGCATCTTTTCTTGTTCATTCAAAGAGGGATGGAGTGTCTTTAAAGTATTAAACTGAAATTAGGTTTAAAATGAGAAAGACAAAGAAACTTGAGTTTCCTTTCATTAAATTGAGGCCACTTAGAAAACAAACTATTTGTGAGATTTTTTTTTATGAATAATCATTCTTAATGCCGTAAAAGCATTCAATTGTAAATCAAACTCATCCAAAACTTTATTCGTTTTACAAGACATGCTTTGAGTTTAAAATTACCTTTTCCAGTTATTGAAGACAAACTAATTATGTGGCATCAAAAACATGAAGCACTAGTAGTGAGTCCTGACTTTTCCTGGGAATAAAACAGGTGGTATATATCTATATCTATGTCTACATCTATATCTATATCTATATCTATAATTATCTATCTATCTATCTATCTATCTATCTATCAATCTATTTGTGTATAGCTAAATGCATGGATGAAATCCTTAAATATTACATTGCCAAGATTTAGTATAAAATAGGTGTGCTTTGTGAATATTGAGATTAAAGTTAGAGAATGTCTTGCTGGCTCCATTTTTACAATATTTCGACAAAGGATTATGTTGCTGCTTACAACTTTAGAACATTCTAAAAATGATGAGATCAAAGTTGCAAATTTGGACAGACAGATAGTACCACAAAAGTATTGTCACATTAATGAATAACAGTTATGTTGAAGTAAAATGCAAATAACATAAATAGTTTCTGCTTAAGGCTAAAAAGAAAACGTGGAATGCAATTTTCTTATACATAAAGCATTCTACTAAAGGTGAGGCGCATCCCTTCCTCCAGGAGCAAAGAGCCCCTTGTAATGAGGTATTCACTTTGCCGGGATTACTTTGATCTGGTGTCTCCTATATATGGGAGCACAACTTGAAGGACTGGACAATCAAATTCATTTTGGATTTAGGGTATCATTTCATGTCGTCTAGCGCCAGTATATGAAAATATTATAATTACTGTCCAAAATCTAGAAGAGAAAGTCCCATCTTCTCGCTGTGCTTTTTAATCACATTGCAATTTATTCCTCCTATGCTGTGAATAAGTCAAAAAGGGATATGTTTTGCTCCTATAGTTTGTTCAACTATCTTATATTAATACACTGCAGAATATAGATAATTGATTTTCCCAGCATAATAATTACTGCCAACCATCAATTCATTGCATGTAACTCATTCCAAAGGAACGTTATACTTTCTAAGGTTAAACATTAAGAGAAGACACCTGAGAAACTACATGAATCTATTTAGAGTGACAGGGTAATACGTGACTTATAATACCTACTGGTATTTCTTAATATTGTCAAATATGAGTGAAGGTTTTTTTGACTTTTTGTTTTTCGCGCTTTCAGAAAAACAAGTATCACCAGTATGTGTCTTACTTTCTCGGTTAGACATGAATAAATTTCTCACAAATAAATCATGTTCTCACGAAATCAATGGTAAAACATTTTTAATTTATTGCTAGGAAGATCTTATTTCCAATAGTGTATCCAATTACCTCAGAATCAGGAATTCCTTGACAAATTTCAAGTCTTTAATACACACTGATTTGAGAAAGATGGTTCCCTTTCACTGACTCACAAAACTGCCACATTTACATATGGGTTTCTAAGAAAGCACCAATTCAAAGGAATTATGCAACAAACCAATGTAAATCTTCCCCATCCTTTTTAACTGTTGAAAAGGGCCTAGACTTATCTCCAACATATTATGAGCCAAAATCATACTCGACAGCAAAAAACAAAATTTATTCATCGAAAGGACTTAGAGAACTCCATTTGTATTGTGCATATTATTATAAATTGTGGAAATATTTCATGTGCTGTTAAAAAATTTTCAAGGGACAGGAAATTGCTCTTTATTAAAAAAATAGGACATGGACAATAATGAATTACCTGTCTTGTTGATTAAAATGACATCCACTGAGACTGAATTAGCAAACCTAAGATACACTATGAAAGAAGGTATTCTAGTGGTAAAACTCATGAATTTTCATCCAGCTGTATATCACCTGTTTAATCGCAGGCAAATAATCAGGCAACAATTGTATTTGAAAGGAATAAGGAGAAATCTCAAAATTGTAACAGTAGGACTGAAGTCAACAAAGTATATTAATCTTTATCATTAATTTCTTTGTCATAGACCAACATTCAATGGACTTCATTCATGACAAGTGTTCAACATATTTGTGAAAATGTTTTCTAACTGGTAGATATCTATACTAAATAGTTCTAAATTTTTTCAACTTTTGCAGGTCTCAATCAGGTAAATATCCGTTTGAAATCATATAAATTCAGACAATAATTTCTAGATATTCCTGCATTCTTACTTGAACTCTGGCTCAAGGGATCTATTTGTAATTATATCTAAAAGAACATGACCTATAAATTGAGGGAACATTGGGCAAAACTGAGAGTCATAGCTACAGATAATAACTGTTTCAAATATTAGTAAATTCCAGCATTAAATTTGTTGTGGGCATGAAACAAGTGTACAACCCCATAGAAATATCATTGTTAGACCTAAGTAAAAGTGAGAGTAATGGTAGTAAATTTGAAGACGGACACATTGGAAATTGCTACAATCTCAATTCCAGGGACATAACGTTTTTGATTATGTGATATGTTGGACAATACTTGGTATTTTGAAAAATAAGCAGGGACTACCTCATGGGATTTCCGGTAAAGGAATTACAAAGAACCTTTGTAGCCAGAAATGTCACAGTGTATATCAAAGAGTGAAAAGTTAGTCCACACGAGATGGGGACTGATGACTGAGGAAAGGAAACCAGGGAAATGATGGTTAGATGTCTCTGAAGGAGAACTGTACTTACCAAATTAGTGAAGAAGGCTCTCCTCTCAACGAAGTAACCTGGTCCACCGTAGACCTTTCCGTAGTAACAGTTACTTTTAACTCCTGTCTCGCCCGTGTGGGGTCACTAGTATTGTGACATGGCTAATATTGGTCACTTCCGGTTTATGATCTCACGTCATTCACAAGCACTCTCTCAATTTCTGAATTATTTACACATTAACTCTATGTGTTAGTAATTCTTAATAATATTATAAAGTAAAATAAACAGACGTCTGATCCTTCATGCTCAGTGTCACATTCAATTCTCAAAATTCTTTTGTCCTCTATGCTTAGTAATTGTAAAGCAAATCATCCCAAAATGGTGATATATGCATATACCTCTCTTTCTTTATGCTTCCTGTAATCTGTTCCTCTTTTCCTGTGATATAACTTCCTAAGTCCCTTGATTAGCTCAGTTTGTTCTCTCACTACCCAATTCACTTGGTGAGCCCTTTCTGCTCTATTCCCCACCACATTTCCCATTCATTCGGTATTGCAAAACGTCCTATTTAAAGAAGTCAAAGAATCCTTGCATATTGTCACACACTGAAATTATTTCGATATTGAGAATCTTTCTTAGTAAGAAAAGCTCACAGAATTGAATTTTTTCTTTTTACAAAAACTCCCAGAAGTGTTTGGCTCACCAAATTGATGTTCACATAATGTCACATAAATTGACGTTCTCTTTTAAAGAGGTAAATTTGGTGATACTTTCTTACATGCAAGAATACATAATGAAATGAAACATATCAGACTCATGTAAAAGAAACTGAAGAACAATCATAGGAGGACTTTACATGTTAACGTACTTAGATTCCCATTTAATGATCATAATTGCATTTCTCCTACCTAAGTGTGCTTTCTCAAATATTAAGTGATATACTTCTGTAAGGAAAGAAACACCTCCACTTATGTCAGAATTCATTGTAAAGAATATACACTGTAACCAAATTGGAGGTTTCAATGATTAGGGGAGGGCTGGGAATATGGCCTAGTTGCACGAGTGCTTGTCTCAATTATTAGGGCAAATCAAAAGACATTCATATGTTTAGACATTTTTTTATTATTTTTACTCATAGATAAGACAAGGAGAAATACTTGTTGAACACACGGTGTGGCAACTGATTAGTTCTACAAAGGCATAAATAAAAACAATGTTTTTCTTTCGATGCATAGAGTGTTAACACATATGTTTGTATTGTGTCTACAAACATTAGACACATCCTTGCTTCTTCTAGAGGTACTGCAAATTGAACAAATGCCTATTATCATGAAGGAATTCCCTGCTTTCTTAACTTCCATATACACTGAAACCAATTAATTGGACAGCATCTGGAAAAGTATACTTGGACACTTGTGTTTCTTGACCCACTTGGAGGTAGTTGTACAGGTGAATCAATGAAAACTCATTATTTTAAGGACCCAGGCACATTTCTACAAGCCATACCCTAGGTTATATATATAGAGACACAAAAAATGTAATGTCACCTAGTCTCAGGCCAAAAATAGTAAATAATTATGAGTACATAAGAAATCATAATCCTAAGATTTCAAATCACATTGATAATGTTTGACCTACATTTCTCTACCTAAACTTTGATCCAAACCGCAAATGTAAAAAGAAAGCATCATTATAGCGAAAGTGTCTTACGAAGGATAGAACAAAACTATAAGTACATGTCTAAAGTTTCACATGTACTCTCTTCACTCTGCAGGATGACAAGGATATTTTTATTGTTCTCCCCCAGAATAACTTGCTGGAACAAGCAAGTGACAGCAGGGAAGAACATACTTACATTTACATTTACACTGGCCTCACAAGAAGAAGTCAACCAAGAATTTAAATTAGAATCTATCATTGCCTTATCACTCTGCATTCTTGAGCTTTCATCCTGCTTGTTATTCAAATAGAAATCACAAGGAATCACAGATTAAAGAAGAGAAAATAGCGTCATGAGTTTTGCACTATGACAAAGAATCCATATATTATTTTTATTGTAACAGCAGCAGTGGGCATTGACATAAAAATATGAAGGAAAAGTGAATTGATTTACTGTGAGCAAACAGAAGTATAATATTGATTTAGCTTAAGAATTAGTGCAACAAATGTATCAGGCAATGTACCAAAAAATGTACTTCATCTAAAGATATGAGTTAGGGCTGGGGATATATCCTAGTGGCAAGAGTGCCTGCCTCGGATACACGAGGCCCTAGGTTTGATTCCCCAGCACCACATATACAGAAAATGGCCAGAAGCGGTGCTGTGGCTCAAGTGGCAGAGTGCTAGCCTTGAGCGGGAAGAAGCCAGGGACAGTGATCAGGCCCTGAATCCAAGGACCAGGACTGGCCAAAAAAAATAAATAAATAAATAAAAAATAAAAAAGATATGAGTTAATGATTCATAGTAATTGGACATAAAAGCTTTCTTCGTTTGCTAGTAATATATTTATTTATATAAATTAGACGTCTGGGTTAAATGCTTAAAGTGGGTTTTGAATGTGCTATGTAACAATAGACACTGTATCACATCTATATTGAGGCCCATCAATTTACAATTTACAGTGTTGGTCATGACATAAGGCTAAGCAAAGGGTTAGAATACCTCTCTTTTATGAGCCCATGGGAAATACCAAGGACTGTAACAGGTATTCCATAATGACTCTGGGCTTTTTGAAACCAAATAAAGAAAACTTATGAATATCATTGAAATATTTTATTCGTATGATTCTTTAAGTGTCTGGCTCTATTTTGCCTTCTAAGAGCTGTTGTACAACAGGCTACAAATAAAAATGGACTGTTTCAGATTGTATCATGACCCAATTTAAGAATACTATCAAAATTGGGAAAATTTGCAATGATGTAATTCAACCGACTTCAAGGACAATTCTAAGAGCTATCATGGGTCTCTCTGTCCTTAATCAAAATCAATAAATGCATCTTCATTTTTAAGTGTGCCATGTCCAAGTACTTGAGCTATATAAGCGTTTAATCATATAATAGAAATATTTAAGAAAGTGTAGAGAAATTGATTATAATTTCATAATATATATGCATGTTAACTGCTGTTTGAATAGTTCGTCTACAGGCCATTGTTTGCAGTTTGTAATGAGTATATATGGTTTGAAAAATATTTAAAAGGCAAAACGCATTAATATTCTTATGTGCAGATGATACTGGGAATGTTTGTGTTCTAAGTGGATCAACAAAGACTTTATTTCAGACTGGATTCAATAGAGGACCATGTTTTCTACAGTCCTCACAAGGTGCCCTGAGCCATACCTAGGTGTTCATGACTCCTACTAAATTAACATAATCATGTATGCTCCCCTAATTAATGAAGACATTTCACTATTGATGTTGCCATGGATGGAAGTGATATAAGTTGAAACACTATATCCTCGTGTCAAACTAAACATATGACCAACATTCAGAAATGACTTACACATAAAAATTGAAATGTTTATCAAAATGGCTCAGTATAAACAGATTAGCACAGGAGATACCAAAGTAGCCAGGTAATGATTTCCAAAATATTTGGAGACAAAATTGAAGGAAATATTTTGTGCTCAATTTTCACCTGTTACACATTAAGGTTCTTTCCTACTACAATAATTACCATGGCAACACTCAGGTATATTCATCCTGGATTTCAAAATTTGAATTACCATGGAGTCACATAAAAGGATATTCCCAAAGATATTAAGTGGAAAATAATTCAAAACAGCACACTACTTTTGGAGGATATCTCACTTTCAAATTCAGACATAGCATAGAAGTCATGTAAGAGAGCATAGAAGACATGTAAGATTGAGCAACTCCACTGCTGCTCATAATTGGTTTATGGAGTATGAGATGGTATAGCTTTTCAGAAGCAAAATTATGTTCGGTGCAGTTTTGTAACCACAAACCAAAAGGACTAGGAGAGTTGTGTATCTTATAGGTGTGAGATCTCACAGACCAAAAGGACAGTCTAACCAGCCGAGTTCTACTGGGATTATATAAACCTCCATGTTGAATTAAAAATATTGATATCTACAGGGTTAACATGGAGAATTGCCTAGACAGATAGCTTTAGAGAACTGAGAGTAAGAGATGTTAGAATCTTGTCCTTCTTCCATAGGTTAGACTGTAATGCCAGAAAGATAACAGGGAGAGATTAAGTCAGGACTAGATATAGATACAGAGACGGGGGATTTGGTACACAAATCTGGATGCAATAAGGGAGGTTTAAAGATACTGGTCCAATACAATACCTCTGAATTAGCCCCTGCCATAGAGTTACAAGACACAGGTTAACAGAGCACACATAGGCAGGAGTAGATGTTCCAGAGTCAGCACTTTTTCAGTAGATAGCACTACCTGTTGGGCTTTGTGAGACAGCGCTTTTACCTGTCCCCATAAGGGCAAAGGGGCTGTCCTTCCTCTGTGGGGATTTTTATGGAGACTGTGGGCAGCCATGGCTTGGATTGGGATGGTCTCCTAGCATAGATGAGGATGTCTTACCCTAATCTTTGTGTTCTGGGGGCACTCATTTTCGGAATCAGCAGAGTGGATGCCAGAAGCTTTGGGCATCTTCTGTAGCAACATAAGCATTCCATAGCCTCTGGATTAACAATTACCAAGGGGCCCAATCTAACCCAACCCCCAATCTAATCCAAACAGGATGTGCCATGATTAACATGCAAGGAGCTAGGAACTGTTGCTTGGCTATGGCCAAAACATCTCCTTGAGGCAAATTTAAAAACTTAAGAACAAATAGTGCTTCTGCAATAACAGCTCAGGCTATTTTATAAAGGCTATTCATAGATGTGGAATACTCCTCAGTACTATACATATTCAACCTCTTTTACTTTTCAATTTGTCTTTTCAAAGTTCAGTGAGCTCATTCTACTCTACCTTGACCTTGAGGTTTATATTCAACTCATGTAACATGGAAGATATTATGAAATTCTAAATATATTTTCACTTATTTACTGGATTCAGCTGGTCCATTGTTAGTTTTTATTTGAGAAGAAATCTACATGACTGCACATGTTTCTAGTAAATGTTGAATGACCTGAGTCCATTTTTCACCAGGTAGAGCTGTGCCCCTCCCAAAAAGGAATGTGTCAATAGTTACAAGCACATCTTGTAGGCAGACATATTCAGGAATGTGTGTTACATCCATTTGCCCATTATTGTTTGGAGCCAGGCCTTGAAGATTAGCACCAAGGGGCAGGGTTTGTAAATGCAAAGGTCAACAAGTAGGACAGTTAGCAATAATTTGCTTAGGTTGTTTAAAAGGAATTTTATTTTATTTTATTTTATTTATTCCCGTCCTTGGTCTTGGACTCAGGGCCTGAGGACACTCCCTGGTTCTTTTTTGTTCAAGGCTAGCTAGCACGCTGCCACTTGAACCACAGTGCCACATCTGGCCATGTTCTGTGTATGTGGCGCTAGGGAATCAAACCCATGGCTTCATGTATATGAGGCAAGCATTCTTGCCACTAGGACATAATCCCAACCCTAAAAGTAATTTTATATGTGACAGGTAAATGACTTGCATTAGAGTGCCAAGATGCATGGTCTCCTTTTGCTGAAAAAAAAAGACTAAATCATCTACATGAAAATTACCACATGCCATCGGACCTGTCAAATTAGAATGAGCAAGAATGTGAATGATATACAGTAAATGCTGTCTTTGGCATTACTGGCTTTGAATTGTTTAAATAGTGAATCTAGTGGGGGGTTTATGTGATAAATAACAGCAGAATATATATTGCATAGAACATGTGCTGCACAGGTCGACTGAGTGATTAAATTGAAAGTTATTAAGAAATTCTGTAAAGCGTATATAACAGCCTGTGATTCATTTTGTGTGCCTATTGCCAGGGAGTGAGGAAAACTTGATATTTACCTTCTGTCCAAAAAGCACATTTGTTATTTTTGGTACTATCTTCAAAAATATTAGGCGAATTTAGAATGGGCTTAGAAAGTCAAATATTATCAGTAATATAAATTTGTTATTGAAATAATTTCCTTAAAGGACTAGAAGGTAATTGGTATAAAATTTCTCCATTAAAGACATTCAATGATAAAGGGAGGAGATCAGGGGTTTGTAATGCAAATTTGAATTGTTATTTAGTTGTGGGGATGATAATCAAATAGTTGTCCTCCCCATTGATTTGCAGGCACATTTTACAGCCTTGCATGATAATAAAGCAGATCACCTCCAGACATGTGGTTTACATTTCAGCCAATGTGTGCCTGGTATTATCAAAGTCTTGGTGAATTGTGCTATTCCCCCTGTGGGGTAGACTTTGTAAGTAGATTTAATAGCCCACTAGGGACAGAAAAATCTACCCGGGATAAGAAATTTTGAGTCAGGGGTTTTGCTACTAAAAGTAATTCCTGACTTTCCTCACTAGTTAATACACAAGGGCTATTTAAAGTTAAATCCTCTTGAAGAATGGAGAATAAATTATGCAAAGCATATATGGGAATGCCTAAGGAAGGATGAAGCCAATTAATGTCCCCTAGTAACATTTGAAAATCAAGAGTATTTAATTTTTCAGTACGAATTTTTATAAATTGGAGAATAATTGCTTGTTTTTTTAAACTAAATATCCTAGATACTTTAATGGCTCCTCTGTCCAGATTTTATCAGGGGCAACTAATAAACCATTGTCTTGCAAGTGGAAGGGCAAAATTTGTAATAAGTCTGATAGAATATCTTTATTAGGTGCAGCAAATAATTAGTCATCCATATAATGAATACATGAAACCTGAGCAAATCTTTTCCTAATAGGTTCTAGTGCTCTGGCTACAAAAGTTTGACACATAGTAGGTGAGTTCATCATGCCTGGTGGCAATAATTTCCATTTAAACCTTCCATGGGGTCCTTGGAGATTAATCCGACTTAAAGTAAAGGAAAACATGATAGGTCCTCATCAAATAAGAAAATAGTAAAGAAACAGTCTTGCAAATCTTAGTATAATATGCCAATTTAAAGGAATCATACATGATTGGGGCAGGCCATGTTGTAAAATATAGACCTCAAACCTGCATTTAGAGCTCAACAATCAGTGAGCAATCTCCATTTGTGAGATTTCTTTTTAATAACAGAAATAGGAGAGTTCCAGGTAGAGATAGAAACCTCAATATGATTTGAAGCTAACTTATCTCCAACAACTTGCATTGTGGCCGCCAACTTTTCTTTAGATAAGGGCCTTTGCTCACGGCAAACTGGACAATCTGTCAGCCAAGTAAGTAATCTTACTGAGAAAGACATGCATCTGAACATCAAGGGAAAACTAAATGAGCTCCCCACTGTTCAAAGACGTCTAGTACAATTACGTTAATAGGTACTTACAAAAATTATGGATCAAAAATGGAATGTTGGCCTTCACCATCAGTAATATTCTGATATTCAAGATTTTGCTTAATAACTGAATCTAGTGTACTACTGACACCTTTTATTCTGCATTTGATAGTTTGAGTCACCCTGCCCCGATGCCCCATTCAATCTGGCTGATTATTGTGATGTCTTAGCCAGTAGCTAGCAATGCCTCTTTCCTATATAAAATTTACAACAAGGTGGTTTGTATGCTTCATTGAAAATCCAGAAAACACATTGATATTTCATACTGTCAAAACCTCCTTGATAAGGGTTTGCAGAAGTTGATATAAATATGTAAGCAAAGAAAATCAATTGTGCAATATGATCACCAGAATTAATATCATAAGGTACAGGGGAGGTCTTAAGTATTTTAATTTGTCCTATGTAGTCAGAGTCAGTTACTCCTGGTACAACTAACACCCCTTTAGCAATTAAACTGGAATGCTCCAAAAGAAGGCCCCAAGTCCCCCATGACAAGGGACCATATATGCAAGTTCTAATTCTGGAAATTAGCAGGGAAAGTTAAGAATGGGCTTGAGAAAAGGTCCACTGTGGCACTCCCAATCTGGGCTGGTTATAACGAAAAGATGGTGGGTAAGGCTCATTCATAGGAATAGGACCATGAGGCTTGCCCTTTGCCCCCTTTCCTGAACACCTTGTACTTTCTCCCTGTGCTGCTTCCGATGAAAGGGGAAGCATATGTCCATCAATGTCAGTTTTAGATGAAAATTCCTGGGCCCAATGCACCCCACGTTTGCAGAAATGGAATTTGCTAGGCGAGTTTGTATTTGCCAGTTTCATTTATACACAATTCCTTTTAGTATGCCTTTGTCCCCACAGCCAAAACAGTTTAATTTCCCGGATTTGGGTACTTTCACACTAGCACCCAGCGTCTGTCCCAATAACTTCATCTTTGAGTGTCCAAAAATACACCTTGTACTGTTCTATCAATAATTTTCTGAAGGCCCACTATGAAGTCAAAGTAGGGTTCCTGGGCCCCTTGAATAAAGAAGGCCTAAGAACCATCCTTTTTACTGTGGGACATACCCAACCCCATGCCTCTAGACATATCTCCTGCAGCCACTGGTCAATCTGCTTTGGGGTATTTACTAGATTCTGGGTCTTATAATCCCCAGTGCCTATTCACATATCATGCGTTATTTTGTGAATGGCGGCATTTAGGTAGTGAGCATTTTAGTGGTAACACTAGCAAGCATTGAAGCCATGATTTTTATTTCTACATTAGAGTCCTGATTGATCACTCCTGGAATAATAGGTAAGCCCCTCAGAGCAGAGCTGCTACGGCCTAAAAATAAGCCAACAGATTCCCTTGGAAGTGGGCCAATGACTCCTGTAGAGAGGGGCTAAAATACCATTTTGGAAGTCAGTACTGTGCAGGTAGAGGAACAGAGATCCAGTCCTGCACTTTCTGTTGTTGCTCAGAGGAGACTTGAAACTGATTGTTGCTGCAGGTTTTTGGGGGATATGCTTGAGTTTAGGGGAAAGAAGGAGCTGCTCCAAAATTTTTCTGTGGGTCCAGGGGCTGGCTCCTCTGCCAGCTTACTGAAATCTGGCGTCCAGAGTCATTCAAATTAGATCTGAAATTTGTAACACAGTGCTTCCCGTTTTTACAGAGGGGAGAAATTTCAGTAATAAATCTCCTTTTCTGATTAAGTCAGTGAGCCATTAAGTGGCCCCTTTGTCGGCAGGAAAAACAAATGCCAGGAATCCGAGCAGTACATAAATGTCCCCGTCGCCTCCTCCCCATCCAGGACTTGCGTAAGAACTCTGTTAGAGTCGGCCCTTGGAGCATGAGGCCATGCAGCTAGGATGGCCCAATGTCCGCACAAAGCTGAATATAGTCATTTATTCCTCCTTTTATCTTAGAGGGCCTGAGGGCTGCTTGGCAATTTGGGCATAAAGTTTTAGTAGCCAAGGTTCAAGAATGACTTGAGTGTGCTGGGAATATGGCCTAGTGGCAAGAGTGCTTGCCTCATGTACATGAAGCCCTGGGTTTGATTACCCCTCACCAGAGATATAGAAAATGACCAGAAGTGGCGCTGTGACTTAAGGAGCAGAGTGCTAGCTTTGAGTAAAAAGAAGCCAGGGACAGTGCTCAGGCCCTGAGTTGAAGTCCCAGGACTGGCCAATGAATAAATAAATAAATAAATAAGAATGACTTGAGTAAGTTGTACTGTAGGGCCATATTTAAAACAAGCATTCTTTAGATCTGTTATTTGTTTAAATGACAAACACTGATGAACTATTTTGCTATCTTCATCTTGCCTGTCAGGGAATAAATGAAAACCAGAAATGTCCTCCCTTCTTGATAAGTCTGCGCCAAGGAAGTGTGCCACGTTTACTGTAGGAGGACCAGGCGCTTTAAACAGCACAGGCAGAAATGGTACTAGCTGTGAGACCCTATCAGGCAGAGGTTGTGGTGGGAAAGGATGAAAGTCCGCCAGGATTCTGGGCAGGTCCCACAAGTCTTTACCTTTACAGGAGTTTGCTGCTTCGGATAATGTTGTGACAATAGGGCTATAATGGATTCCAAAATTTTCTCCACATGAGTCAATCTGTCTTTAGTAAGCTCCTTGCGTAATTTTTCCTCAGTGTCTGAGCCATCTGAGTCTTCCTTATTATCTACCGCAGTGGTTTGAGATCCTTTTAATTTTCTCAATTCTTCCCAATCAGCTGCATAAGCTTGGGGGTTGCATGATGCTCATCAAGTCCCTATTCATTTTCTCTGATCAACTGATTGAATCTAATCCGTTCATGTCTACAATGGCATTATTTCTACAGGATTCAGATTAGGACCATAAACTATTTCATACCACATAACTTCCTCTTTTTTTCTTGATAGTTTAATTTTTTCCTTTATTTTCAGAGTGATGTACCAAAGGATTAGAGGTTCATATGTAAGTCTGTAAGTATATTTCAAGTTCATCATGTTACCTCCTCCATCACCCCACACTTCCAACTCCCTTGTATCTGTGCCTGATAAGTTTTAGAATTGGTTTACACAAATGTTTTTGTAAATTTTGCTTTAGGAGACATTTGTATTTTTATCCTCTGGCTCTTGATTTCAGCATAACCTTTCTCTTTACTAGTGTTTATACAGGAATCAAATTATTGACACTTTTCTTCCACTAATTTTGGGGGATTCAGTGTCTACAAATTTGGCTGACCAAGAGGAGTTTAACCGAGCTATTATGTATTGAATGCTTCCAGTAATATAATGTATATTGTACATCCCAACAATAAAATAGCAAGGGGATCAGCAGTACCCAAAATCTGTATATTTAGGTACAGAGACCACTTAAACCAATCATGGAACCATCCCTTCCCTTGAGACTTCATTTTGCATTGTAGCTCAATATTTTTCTCACCAGAAACTCTTATGACCTCTAAATTGTTTTCATAAAATCAACATCTTATCCCACTGCACATATAGGAACCCTTGTAAAGGAAGAGGAAATTCAGGCCTCTTTGGAACCTTGGAATGATTTTAAGCATGGTGTCTACATAACACTTTAGTTGAAGGTGAAACAATAGTTATAAAATCTCTTTAATTAATGGTTAAAAACCAATAAATGAATAAATAAATAAGAATATAGCATGGGCCTGTGAGCCTATCCTCAGGAGTGAGATTTAAATTGACACAGGTGCTTCTTAGTCAGTCTACGTGGTTGGTCAGTAGTAGGGTGCTTCCATTCATAGTGGAATATGGCTAGCTCGTACTAAGACCATTCATGAACTTCCAAGGAGTAGGATGGAGACGGGCCCATTCTAGTGAACAGGCCAATGGAGGACTTTCTTTGATAACTTCTTTACTGCTGAACATTGATAACCCGGTGGTAAAAATGAATGATTTCACTGATTGCATGTGCAGGGCTTGCATAGTGTTATGAGCAAGCTGATTAACATAGTGAGACGTTTGCACACTTTGTGTCAAACACACAGTAGCTGGTGCAGCAGAGGCAACTAAGAAAATAAAGGGGGCTGGGGATATAGCCTAGTGGCAAAAGTGCCTGCCTCGGATACACGAGACCCTAGGTTCGATTCCCCAGCACCACATATACAGAAAACGGCCAGAAGTGGCGCTGTGGCTCAAGTGGCAGAGTGCTAGCCTTGAGCGGGAAGAAGCCAGGGACAGTGCTCAGGCCCTGAGTCCAAGGCCCAGGATTGGCCAAAAAAAAAAAAAAAAAAAAAAAAAAAAAAGAAAAGAAAAGAAAGGGTACAATGCCTGCTATCAATGGCCATATAAATCGTCTAGGGCACATGAGTTATTTTAAATATTTTATCACTTGGGTGGGGCATAGACTTGTTGTCTGTAAAGTATAAAACTTCTTCTCAAATAATATTTCTATATGGTTTTGCCAGTGATGTTACATCATATCTGCAAGACATGGGAACAGGAGGATTTTATCATTGTCCTTATGTTTAATATACTACGTGAAAAACCGGTGGAGTCCTCCTGTGGTGACTGGATATGAGTTTGGAACACTGGATCTTGTATATATGGTTATCTGACCTTCGAAAGATACTGAAAAATGGGGGAAGTTGTAACTAAAATGAGAAGAAATGTACTCACTGCTTTACTATGTAATGGTAACTCATTTGTATCACCTTGTCAATAGAATTTAATTACAAATTATAAATTAAATAGTCCCAACAAAGACACAAACACACACACACACACACACACACACACGCACACACACAATCAAGCAGTAGTTTTGTGGCTCACCCATATGGTGGACCATATAAATTTAAATTCTGTACTAAAAGAGGTAATTTTAATAATATTTTTAATGCAAGGGGGAGATCATTTACAAAAAGCGTTTTTCACATTCAAATCTAACTGAAAAATGATATAGAAGAATTTTATACATGTTTATGTATCCAGATTTTCATTTCATGATCATCGTTCCACTCGTGAAACCTAAATATGCTTCTTAGAGAAATTTAAAAGGTATATTTCTGTAAAGGATTTCACCCTAACATTGATGTTAGCTTTCAGTATAAACAATATACAAGCTAACCAAATTAGTATGTTTTAAAAGCTAGTGGAAATCAAAACGCATTCAACGTGCTGAAAGTATTATTTATTATTTCATGTCATTAGCAAGACAAGGGAAAATATGTAGTCCTCAAATAATAGGCCACCGGATTATTTCTGCAAAGGAAAATAGAAAAATATCTTTGCATTATGGTGGAAGGTGTGATAATATACATTTCTGATTTTGCCTAAGAACAATAGAAATTTCTATAGTTGTTGTACAGATATGCAAAACTGAACAACTGCCTATTATTCTGAAAGAATTTCTTGCTTTTTTCAACTTCCATATACGCAGAAATGGACCAATGGGCAACTGCTGTTGACTTATGGTTTGAAACTCTATGAGTTTCAATCACTTGAAGGTAGGTGAACACGTTAATACCCAGAGAATCCATTATGATCATGAAACACATTTCTTCTAACCTTAGTTTAGGTAACATAATAAGATTCATCTAAGTAATAGAACAGTTTGCATATGTCTCACCTATGCAAGTATAAACAGTGTCACATGACAGGGACACAAAATATGAAATTTGCCCAAGTCTTATAACAAAAATAGTAAATATTGTGGACTACATGAGAAATGATTATCCTAAGATTTGAGATCCAAGTCATAATATTTCATACAAAATATTCCTTCTTAGATGAGATACAAACCATAAATGAAAAAAAGGAGGCATTATTTTTGTGGAAAGTGACTTAGTGTGGGATAAAAGGAAAATATAAGTATAAGCCTCCTAAATTTTCTCAGGTTGTCTCATCAATCCACAGAGTCCCCAGAAACTTTTTCTTCTGGTCTCCCAAGTTATTTTGTTGAATATGAAAGTGACAGCAGGGAACAACACACTTCCTTTTACTCTGTAATCACATATACAGATCTTTCAAAAATCTAAATTGGAAGTTATCCTTGCCTTACAAACGGTATACGTGGGCGAACATCTGGTGTGATTTTTAAACAGAATATTGAAGGTATCACAGATCCATGTAAAGGAGGTCTTTTCACAAATGTTTGGTGAAGTTTTGCAAGAAAATATTGAAAAATGAAAACAGGCTGTAAACACACATGATGCAGTTATTGCTATTCTTGTTGAGCAAAGGGCATATAACACACAAACCCAAATAACACAATGTATCTGTATAGTTGCTTTTTACTACATTTAATCAAATTAATCTCCTTATGATTTTAGTAGCTACTTACATGAAGAGGAATTCCAGCTGCTCATTCGTTCTTTCTGTGAATAAAATTAAATCGAAAGGTATGTCATTGAAAAGTGAACGGTGGCTCTGATATACTGTCATATCCGTACTACTTTCTTAATATTGAATGGTTCTCCGAGGCCATTTTGAGTATGACTTTCCATAGATATCAATGAATTTGTTCGGAAATGTTTTTTTGTTTGTTTGTTTGTTTTGCTTTTGCCTGTCCTGGGCCTTGGACTCAGGGCCTGAGCACTGTCCCTGGCTTCTTCCCGCTCAAGGCTAGCACTCTGCCACTTGAGCTACAGCGCCGCTTCTGGCCGTTTTCTGTATGTGTGGTGCTGGGAAATCGAACCTAGGGCCTTGTGTATCCGAGGCAGGCACTCTTGTCACTAGGCCATATCCCCAGCCCCTGGAAATGTTTTAAGATCATGAAGTAATTGCAGATTTACACATGCATGCTTTCACCAATCACCGTTCAGACAGCAATCTGAATATTTCTCTGAAAAGAGAAAGTTTTTTTTATTCCTAAAAGAAAAAGGCAGCTCTTCGACCTTTCATAATTGTTTCCTTTATTTCTAAGAAATAGGTCTTTGCCAAAGTGATAATGTCATTTTCTTACCTGTTTTGGCTAGAAGACTCTGCTCTGCCCCAAACAAAATTTGGGCTAGGGTTTTCCAAGGATTCTGGCAAAGAGAAAAATGGATATTGTCTCCAGGGTATATATTACATTTTCTCTAACATTTACATGGCCAAGGAAAGACATAGGTAATAATGAAATTATAACCACCTTAAGGACCTAATATATCAATGATTTAAGTGAATAATAAACATGGAAAAGAAAGAGTCTTAAACTATAGATGGACAACCCTGTTTTATATATATTCTTTAAAGAAATCATTTCTGAATGCATGTCTTCATACATGAGGATGAGCATAATAGCTTTATCTATGTTAGCATACATTAAATTTCATGTTGAGCTAAAGAGTTTACTATTATTTGCATCTATCTCTAAACTGGCATTCAGTTACAGCACTAACTCAAAATTTAATCAAGCTCTTTACCTTTATCCCAGTCTTCCTCAGAGGAAAGGCGATGCCCTGTATTTCCAGATTTCTTCTCTTGGGGTTGGGACCAAGTCATAGTAACTGCAAGAAGGAAAATAAGGAAAATGGAATCACAATATGTAACAGACTGAATCTGAATCAGATCTGATTTCTGTTTCGTGTATCAAGCTTACCTACATCATCCTCATTGCAACTTCGGTCTTCACATGTTGCTATATGTTTACTGAGTTGATCGCGCGGCACCAAGTGCCGAGCATTGAAGGGACAAGTAGCCAATTTGGCAGTAATGTCCAGATGATTCTATTGAACCAGGATGTAAAAAATAAAAATAGTACAAATTTGGGGGATAAGGAAAGGGTTGCTGTTTTTATGCTTGACTTGTGGTTTTACCTTGGGCTTGTGTGCTCTATTAACACCAGTCTAGCACAAGAGGACGGGCTAGTACAACCTCGACTCTTCTTCAATCTGTTTCTTACAATTTTTAGGGGCTGGAGGTGGATAAGATTCTCTCAGACTCTATATCTCATACTGTCTTCGCCTAAAAGTACTTTGATTTAAACTCATCATGACAAGATTGGAGGTCTG
Organism: Perognathus longimembris pacificus; assembly: GCF_023159225.1. NCBI lineage: Eukaryota > Metazoa > Chordata > Mammalia > Rodentia > Heteromyidae > Perognathus > Perognathus longimembris. Next base: position 139,137 of record NW_025961377.1, on the reverse strand, counting down.
ACACAGCAGCAAAATGCTGGATACTTAAAACATAACTTTGGCATCTAAAAACATTCAGAATTATGACATCTTATTGTGGAAAAAGGCAATTATTAATATATGCTACATGAATGGGTAAGACACATTGATCGAAAACACAATTGGAAATGCCCTCATTGTGTGTCTTAGTGCATGTGTGTGATACCATGTGCATGTACAGTCTAATTTGTATATATTCACATTTAGATATAAGAATATCTGAAAACATATGAGCATGAATATGCATATGTATGTGTCTTTCTGTGCACATGTGTATATATAATCAGTGAGCTTCCTTTGAAAAGCATAACAAAGGGAAGATTGTTTTCTGCCCAGAGCAATGTTTTTTAACACAGAAAATTGAATTGGGATACACAACTATATTAGCATTTGAAAGATTTCTTGTTCTATGTGAAAATAACTGTCGTGGTATCATAACAAAAAATACACCAAAATATAGGAAACACCAAGACACATCTTCGTTATCATCAATTCAGGATCACTAAGTTTACTGAAAAGTAACATGGTTCAGGAATTATGTCCTGCCATAAGGCAATGCATCTGTCTTAATTTTTAGAAACTGTACTAAATTGCTGATTTAGAGTAGTTAAGTTTGAACAAGGAAACAAGTATAAGGTCGCAACACTCAGACTGAAATGATTGTCCTACAGAAAACATCTTGCAATGTTCTACTCATTCTAGAGTTCTGTAAACAAGTTGCACTGCTATTTCTTATCTGCACTACACAAAGATCAGATTACAAGAGCAAATACAATATGTGTATACTACATCTACCCAGGTAGTCTATTATTTCATTGACACATATTTAGCACATTTAGTCAAATATCAAGCTTCAAATTCATGTTTGTAGTAAAGTATGACAAACTCCTCATTTTCAAATGCAACTCTATCTATCTGCATTTCACCAGATGGTACGGGAATCTGCAGGCCCTGATCTTGTGATTCTTATCATAGGGGCATTGCAGTAACCTTTCAGGATCCAGAGATTCACCTGCAAAGAAAAATATCTATGCAAATCTGGTATATTTTTGAGAAAATATAATTCTTTCCCTTCTCTTCCAATTACAAAGTATGCATTAATTTCAAATTCCCTTCTGTGATGACAAAAATGATAACTATGCCTTTTGATACTATCATAGAAATAATAAGCGAATTCATTTCAGTTCCCATTTGTGAATTCTTAGGCCTAATTTGGGAAACATTTTTCCATTAATAGAAGGACTTTTTGCGGTTACTGTTTTGCAATATTCACTCTGTCCTCTGTTGACAGGGAAGGTGCATTGAGGCCAAGGCATTTACTTGCATTCTTATGTCTCAATAGTACGAATTCAAAATTCCACTGTACAATTATCAGAATGTCTCAATTTTGAACTCCATCCCATTGAATCTCCCCCAAAGAGTTTTGCATACTGAGAATGCTAAACATAATATGATGGGAACCATTTGAAGTGTTCTTTTCAAAGGACATTGGGAACATGCTTACCTTCTTGCATTCTGGTAGACAGGGAAATATCTGCACTTCCTGTGAGGAGAAAAATTCTGTCAGAAAACCAATGAAGAATTACTTCCAGACCAGATGTCTCAAACATTATCATTTCTTTGTAGAAACAAAGGAATATTGAAGAATTTGGAAGATATTCAACTAATTAACTTTTGAGTTCTTTGATGCACATCCTGTAAATACTGATTTTCTTAATCCACAAATTACAGGCATTTTCAGAAGAAAACGAGAAGATAGTTTATGACTTATTTCAACACTGTTTATCTAAGGGGACATGAAGGCATCTTTTCTTGTTCATTCAAAGAGGGAAGGAGTGTCTTTAAAGTATTAAACTGAAATTAGGTTTAAAATGAGAAAGACAAAGAAACTTGAGGTTCCTTTCATTAAATTTTGGCCGCTTAGAAAACAATTTGCGAGATTTTTTTTTTATGAATAATCATTCTTAAGGCCGTAAAAGCATTCATTGGTAAATCAAACTCATCAAAAACTTCATTTGTTTCACACGACATGCTTTGAATTTAAAATTACCTTTTCCAGTTTTTGAAGACAAACTAATTATGTGGCATCACAAACATGAAGCACTAGTAGTGAGTCCTGACTTTTCCTGGGAATAAAACAGGTGGTATATATCTATATCTATGTCTACATCTATATCTATATCTATAATTATCTATCTATCTATCTATCTATCTATCTATCTATCTATCTATCTATATATGTGTGTATAGCTAAATGCATGGATGAAATCCTTAAATATTGCATTGCCAAGATTTAGTATAAAATAGGTGTGCTTTGTGAATATTGAGATTAAAGTTAGAGAATGTCTTGCTGTCTCCATTTTTACAATATTTCGACAAAGGATTATGTTGCTGCTTACAACTTTAGAACATTCTAAAAATGATGAGATCCAAGTTGCAAATTTGGACAGAGAGTACCACAAAAGTATTGGCACATTTATGAATAACCGTTATGTTGAAGTAAAATGCAAATAACGTAAACAGTTTCTGCTTAAGGCTAAAAAGAAAACGGGGAATGCAATTTTCTTATACATAAAGCATTCTACTAAAGGTGAGGCGCATCCCTTCCTCCAGGAGCAAAGAGCCCCTTGTAATGAGGTGTTCACTTTGCCGGGATTACTTTGATCTGGTGTCTCCTATATATGGGAGCACAACTAGAAGGACTGGACATTCAAACTCATTTTGGATTTAGGGTATCATTTCATGTCCTCTAGTGCCAGTATATGACAGTATTATAATTACTGGCCAAAATCCAGAAGAGAAAGTCCCATCTTCTCGCTGTGCTTTTTAATCACATTGCAATTTATTCCTCCTATGCTGTGAATAAGTCAAAAAGGGATATGTTTTGCTTCCATAGTTTGTTCAACTATCTTATATTAATACACTGCAGAATATAGATAATTGATTTTCCCACCATAATAATTGCTGCCAACAATCAATTCATTGCATGTAACTCATTCCAAAGGAACGTTATACTTTCTAAGGTTAAACATTAAGAGAAGACACCTGAGAAACTACATGAATCTAATTAGAGTGACAGGGTAATAAGTGGCTTATAATACCTACTGGTATTTCTTAATATTGTCAAATGTGAATGAAGGTTTTTTGACTTTTTTTTGCGCTTTCAGAAAAACAAGTATCACCAGTGTGTGTCTTACATTCTCAGGTAGACATGAATAAATTTCTCACATATAAATCATGTTCTCACGAAATCAATGGTAAAACATTTTTAATAGATTGCTAGGAAGATCTTATTTCCAAGAGTGTATCCAATTTAACTCAGAATCAGGAATTCATTGACAAATTTCAAGTCTTTAATACACACTGACTTAAGATGGTTCCCTTTCAGTGACTCACAAAACTGCCACATTTACATATGGGTTTCTAAGAAAGCACCAATTCAAAGGAATTATGCAACAAACCAATGTAAATCTTCCCCATCCTTTTTAACTGTTGAAAAGGGCCTAGACTTATCTCCAACATATTATGAGCCAAAATCATACTCGAGGGCTGGGGATATAACCTAGTGGCAAGAGTGCCTGCCTCGGATACATGAGGCCCTAGGTTCGATTCCCCAGCACCACATATACAGAAAACGGCCAGAAGCGGCGCTGTGGCTCAAGTGGCAGAGTGCTAGCCTTGAGCGGGAAGAAGCCAGGGACAGTGCTCAGGCCCTGAGTCCAAGGCCCAGGACTGGCCAAAAAAATAAATAAATAAAAATAAAAAAACATACTCGACAGCAAAAAACAAAATTTATTCATCGAAAGGACTTCGAGAACTCCATTTGTATTGTGCATATCATTATAAATTGTGGAAATGTTTCAGGTGCTGTTAAAAAAATTTCAATGGACAGGAAATTGCTCTGTATTAAAAAATAGGACATGGACAATAATGAATTACCTGTCTTGTTGATTAAAATGACATCCACTGAGACTGAATTAGCAAACCTAAGATACACTATGAAAGAAGGTATTCTAGTGGTAAAACTCATGAATTTTCATCCAGCTGTATATCACCTGTTTAATCGCAGGCAAATAATCAGGCAACAATTGTATTTGAAAGGAATAAGGAGAAATCTCAAAATTGTAACAGTAGGACTGAAGTCAACAAAGTATATTAATCTTTATCATTAATTTCTTTGTCATAGACCAACATTCAAGGGACTTCATTCATGACAAGTGTTCAACATATTTGTGAAAATGTTTTCTAACTGGTAGATATCTATACTAAATAGTTCAAAATTTTCCAACTTTTGCAGGTCTCAAACAGGTAATAACCCGTTTGAACTCATATAAATTCAGACAATAATTTCTAGATATTCCTGTATTCTTACTTGAACTATGGCTCAAGGGATCTATAGGTAATTATATCTAACAGAACATGACCTATAAATTGAGGGAACATTGGGCAATACTGAGAGTCATAGCTACAGATAATAACTGTTTCAAATATTAGTAAATTCCAGCATTAAATTTGTTGTGGGCATGAAACAAGTGTACAACCCCATACAAATATCACTGTTAGACCTACATAAACGTGAGAGTAATGGTAGTAAATTTGAAGACGGACACATTGGAAATTGCTACATTCTCAATTCCAGGAACATAACATTTTTGATTATGTGATATGTTGGACAATACTTGGTATTTTGAAAAATAAGCAGGGACTACCTCATGGGATTTCCGGTAAAGGAATTACAAAGAACCTTTGTAGCCAGAAATGTCACAGTGTATATCAAAGAGTGAAAAGTTAGTCCACACGAGATGGGGACTGATGACTGAGGAAAGAAACGAGGGAAATGATTGTTAGATGTCTCTGAAGGAGAACTGTACTTACCAAATTAGTGAAGAAGGCTCTCCTCTCAACGAAGTAACCTGGTCCACCGTGGACCTTTCCGTAGTAACAGTTACTTTTAACTCCTGTCTCCCCAGTGTGGGGTCACTAGTATTGTGACGTGGCTATTATTTGTCACTCCCGGGTTATGATCTCACGTCATTCACAAGCACTTCCGCATTTGACAACGGAAGTGCTCAATGCTGCCTTCTACCCGGAAGTGGGAGTCCTGTTTGTTCTTCCTGTCCATTGTTTATCTATGATTTTGTACAAGTAAGCGAGGTTTCAGTAGTGGAATCCTGAGAGTCGTTTTCACACACTTTTCAACTAGGCGAGTTTGGGATCCTGAGTTCCTTCTTCCTATCCATTTCTGTTCTGCCCATGATCCAGTCTTTGGAAAAGCATCCACTTTTACGCAAAGTGTTCACAGGAACCTATCAAGGAATATGTTGACCATTCTAGTTCTGAAAGTTTAACTATTTTCGCAAAACTTTGTACCTACATTATTATGGCCGCTTTTCCTCAGTGGTGACCATTCATGAAACATTACCTTTACAAAAAGATCAGGGTAAGTAGGCTCAGTTATGATTATGTGGTTCATAGTAAATCAGAGAACTGGGACTACGCTCTCCATTTTCTAGTATGATTCATGTGTATGTCTTCTTCATGTCTTTGAACTTGATTTCAAATATGTGTCTTATAAATTGATTTTGCTAATCTAAAAGAGAAAACAGAAGAATTTGTTACTACCAGCCCTCTTTGACCAAGGACATTGGTGTCTTGATTATCAGTAGGTTTGAAAAAAAAGATTTAATCAAATCAAATGGCACCCCTTATTATCTGAAATTTATGTGAATATTCACATGATTCTGTATCACTAGTGTTGAAATGTTCCAATTGTTTCAAAACTTCGATGTTGTATAACAAATTTGGCACATTATCTCTATCTAATAGATGAGAATTAGAAAGAGAGCCTCAAAATTCTCCAGATTCAACTGATAATATTGACTTCCAGTTATGGTGCTTTTGCTAGGGTAATAGGAGTTTAAGTTACTCGCTAACCACAATTTCATTTTACCAATAATGTATACAAAGGATAGATGAAGAAATTTTTAACAAGGAATCAAGGAAATTTTGAGGGAGTATTGAGGTGAGAGAAAAATGTGCATAAATTTCTTCTCACAGGTTTGATTTCCTTGCTCATTTTTCTGCCTCTTTCCTTCACATTGTCCTCTTGCACAAACCAACTTCCTTTTTCATTATTTTTTCCAAAACAAAAAGTTATATCCTTAATGTCTATTGTCAATCTCATCTCTAAAGCCTCTAGTAATATTAACTATAAAACAATTCCTTGCAGATTGGGTAATATATAGATATCCATCTGAATTTATGTACATAAATATTAGTGTTTCTGTGTCACATTTGGATACCTTTCTCTCAAGCACGTTCCTTGTCTCCCCGTGAATTGGTACCTGAGTCCTGCTTTTTTTATCATGTCTCTGTTACTTATTTCTAACATATACATATCAGCCAGCCAATGTTCCATTCTATGTTCCAGGCTTGTGTCTCAATGAATATCTTTTTCCAAATGTGTTCTAATCATTGTGTAGGATTCCCTTGTACAGAGATACCATTTGCTTGGATCCAATCATGTATAGTGGGTCATTGGATTTGTTTCCATTTCTTGGCTCTTTTGTTTTTTTGTTTTTTTTTTTTTGGCCAGTCCTGGGCCTTGGACTCAGGGCCTGAGCACTGTCCCTGGCTTCTTCCCGCTCAAGGCTAGCACTCTGCCACTTGAGCCACAGCGCCGCTTCTGGCCGTTTTCTGTATATGTGGTGCTGGGGAATCGAACCTAGGGCCTCGTGTATCCGAGGCAGGCACTCTTGCCACTAGGCTATATCCCCAGCCCCCATTTCTTGGCTCTTTTGAAGCGTGCAACATAAACGTGGATGTGCAGGTTTTCTCGTCATATCCTGGATGCTGTTGCTCATAATGGGACATATGCAATGCCTTGCGTGTTCTTTTCAAGTTACTCTATACTCTTTTCAAGAGTGGTTGTAGTAGTTTACATTCCCAACATCAGTTCAGTACATTTCCTCTTTCAGGGAGTCAACTCCAGCACTTGTTGCTTGAGGTCAGAATATATCTCATTCTGACTTGGGGAAGATGTTATTTCAGTGTTGTTTTTATTTACATATCACTTACTTCCATTGATGGTTGTTATGTTTCTGTGTGTCATTACCATTTTTATTTCTTCTTCTGTGAAGTCTGTTTTCACATCCATGGCGAACTTCATGATTGAATTGTTGGATTTAGGAGGGATTAGTTTCTTGTGTCCCCTGTATGTGAGAAACATTATCCTTTTATAATATTTGTCTGTTGCATTGCTGTTTGGCTGTCTGTCTGCTTTCATGACCATGTCCATAGCTGTGCAGAATTTTTTATTCTAATGTACTCCCATTTTCCAATCTTTCATCAATCTGTTGTGTGCCTCAGACTCTGTTCAGGAAGTTCCTCCCTAGGCCTGGAAGACCTGATGTCTGTGCTTCTCTGTTCTATTATAGTTTTTAGGATTCACATTTGATGTTGAAATCTTAATCCATTTTGAGTTGATATCGATTTTGCTATTACGCTAGGATCAGCTTTGATTTTTTTTTTCCTGTGGTGATCTTTTTTTCCCATCTCCAATAATTGAAGATGCTAATTTTTCTATTGTATGTCTCTCATTCCTTGGTCAAATATCAGCTGACTGCAAGTCTCTGGTTTCTTTGAAGGTGTTCTGCCATATTGTATTCATCAGGCATCACCTTTTTGGCAATAGAAGGTTGTATTGTTTTAATAATGCTTTTGTAACAGAGCTTGAAATCAGGCATTTTGATACCGCTGATGTGGTTCTTTTTTTTCAAATTTTATTATCAAACTGATATACAGTGTGGTTACAGTTTCATACGTTAAGCATTGTATACATTTCTTGTACTGTTTGTTACCCTGTCCCTCATACCCTCCTCCCTCCTCCCCATTTCCATTCCCCCACTGTGGTGTTCAGTGCATTTTAACCAAACAGTTTTGCAAGAATTGCTTTTTTAATTGTTTCTCTTTTTTTACCCTGTGTATCTCAATTTTGGTATTCCCTTTCAATTTCCTAATTCTAATACAAGTATACACGGTTTCCAAAATACTCAGATAAGATTACAGAGATAGTGTAGAAGTACATCCATTTTCCACATGAATGTAACAGACTTATTCAAAGGTTTTCAACATACAGCTATCAAAAACAGATTCTTCTAAGCATCAAGTGTAGCATACTCCAAAATATATACTTACATTGTCCATGGACAGAGTTTCAGAAAATACAAGAGTATCGACATTATTCCACGTCTTCAATCTTATCAAAGCAGAATCATTAAGGATTTCCAATTCACTTCTGAGAAGATGCCGGAGTAGCAGCAGAGCCCTAGGTAAACACATTTTGACATTACAGTTTTGCCCCACCAGAGAAAATCTTATTCCTAGTTAGACAGCCCAAGTAAGTTATAACTGTACAGCGATATTGGCCAGGAAGAAAAAAATATACTTTTCTGGCCTGAAAACACAGATTTTTGTTCCAGTTGGTGGTGCACCAACAAGCCAGTGCTGGCGCCCACACACTTCCCCATACTCCATGCACCTAAAGCACACAACAGCAACAGGGACAAAATCCTCCAGACAACAGCAGACAGACCTGGATTGCAGACTGAGCCCCCAAAGGCTGAAATAGCAGAGAAAGTGTGAGTACCTCTATAAAGACATCCTCACTCGTGCCCGTGAAGGAGTATCTGGAGCTTAGCCCTTCCACCATTGCTAGAGCAAAGTGCCATCTTTGTCACTGGCATAGGTTCAGACCAGACTGGAACAAAAGTAGGCCTTCAGAAAGCAAGGATGAATGGGCCATCTTTGAAAAAGGCAAGAGGGACCAATCAGGGAGAGCTAGCTCTGGCCAGGAGAAGGACCCCTGCCCAGGTAAGAGGGTCATCCTAGGCCATGACTCAGAGAGAGTTGCACCGCCTTGACTGTTGAAATTTCTAAATTGAAAGTGAAAGCAATGGCCCCACTGCAGAGTAGTGGAGCCAGGGTTCCCAAAACTGTGCATGTGCCCCATCCACAGAGGATACCGAAGACCCACTAGCAATCTGTGTGAACCAGAGCGACCCAGGATCTCACCAACAAGGGATGCAGTTCAAAGTAGATCCACCCCCAAAAACTGAAAGCAAGTCAAACATGGCAAGCAGCAAAATATACTGCTGACCATCGTAAGGAAACCAGAGATTAAAAAGCCCATCCAAACAAGGAAGACTCCATTTTCTTTTCCAAGTTTATTTATGCTTTTATTGTGTTTTTTTTTTCCATTTCTGAATTGTCATTTCGATATTATATTCCTATTTTACCTTTTTGTATTTAGCAAAAAATTTTTTGCTTGGTCGATTGTCTGGATTTTTTTTTTTTTTCTCTTTTTGAAAATAAATTTTCTCTGTTTTGTGCATTTGTCTTCCACTATTTTTTTTTATTTTCCTCTTCATATTCTCTTTCTTTAAAAATACTTTCCCAGGAATAACACCTCCACTCTTCTCAATTAAATGAATTGTCTATCTTTTTAAAACTACTTCTTTCTACCAATTCTACTATTCTCCACATTTCCACGTCACTGTAATTAAACCAAAATCATGACCCTCCCCCATAATATTTTACTCTATTCTCTTCACTGCCGCTAACTGACCCTCCTTACTTACAGGAACTCCAGATTCCATTGTACTCACGTTATTGGGTAGAGGGTATCCCTGCTCAAAACAAGTGAATCAAATGGGTTCAAAGACAAAGCCTGCCAGTCCAAAAAGATTTTAATACAGTAACAAAAGTTACTCATATGATTGTAACAGTAAATACATAACTACTGAGTACAGGGTGCAGGATTTGTTGTTATATCAAAATTGTATTCTTCAGGAACACCAATCTCATATTATATACAGGTATACAAGGTATCTGTATATAATTGTTAACGTCAAAGATTTACACAACAGTGCCTTGTAAGGTACGCATGAGGTCTTCAACGGTGCTCACACATCTATCCAGCAAAAGTAAACATCTCGTAAAAGTTAAAGGCTCGAATCAAATTTGTCAATCCAATTGCCCCTATAAACAGGCTGACATTGCAATCCTAGTATCAGATAAAATTGACTTCAAATTAAAAACATTAAAAAAGAAACAAAGAAGGTTACTACATTCTAATAAAGGGATCTCTGCTACAGGAGGATATAACCATCCTATATATCTACACAACAAATACAGGACGACCCAACTTCATCAAACGAACACTAATGACTCTAAAATCATTCACAGACCCAAACCCATTGATAACTGGGGAATTTAACATTCCACTATCACCTTTGGAGAGATCAACACACCAAAAACTGAACAAAGAAACCACAGAACTGAAAACCTGCGTAGATCAACTAGACTTAACCGACATCTACAGAATATTCCAACCAGCAACAACATAGCACACATAGCAGATAGCACATAGCACATAGCACATAGCACATACCAGATGGCAGATTTTGATTCATTCAAACAAATTTCATTTCGACCACAAAGTGTAAGATAAATATTGTTGGGAAACTCTGGTGGCTACTTGTAAAAAATATTTTAATGTAGAAAGGAAAAGCCTTTGTACGTGTGTATAGATTTATCTGTCAGTTTCTTTGTATCTACCTATCTATATGTTATCTACACCACAACATGATTACTTGGCAGAATATTGAGGTAATTGATAAACAATTCAGGATTGTCTGGCATAATCCTATTTCCTACAGCTTTTCCAAGTGAGAGAAAATGCTCTTGAGTGACATCACATGAATTTCATAGCATTCTTGTGGAGAGTTCCACTTCCTTCCATTTAATCTCTGGTACATGGCAAGAAAGAATAGAGTAATTTTCCAGACCTTGGATGTGTAACGGAGTATTGGGACAGAGTTTTGGACAGTTGTTCAACGTGTACAAGAGTCAGTTGTTTGAAATTCCCCTTTACCAAATGTTTCTCTGTAGAAACAAAAGTAAAAGTATTGTGTCCATTAAATGAAAGTGGCTCTTTTCTCAGTGGATTTTGCGTTCAGCTTTTCTAGAAATAGGAATACCTGAACATTGAGGATAACTCAGTTTGTTGATGCCAAAACACTCCATAGCAAGAAGAACCGTGCTGGAGGTATGTTAATATCTACTTTCAAACTTTTGGAAGCTTCAGGTTGAAAATCTTTTTGGCCCTGGTACAACAAAAGGCCAAAAATCAAGAAAATGTGATTGAAGACAGAGAAGTCAACATATACACATATGACACCTTGGTTTTTTATAATTAAGACAAAAGAATTGGATAGAAAAGCACAGCCTTTTCAAGAAATGGTAAGGCAGAATACTTTAAACTCTTCCACAAACCAAAAGTACATACATCAATGTGTGTCTCCTACACCACCAAAAATTCTAATTGGGTCAGGGACTCGAGGTAAAATGGATACAATAAATATGCAAGAAGAACGAGGACAAACACTAGGGCTTCTGAGCGCAGATTAATAGATTTCTATAAAATCTAACAACCACATTAAATCACAGTATTGTACAAAAAGACGTCCATGGAATTGCTAAGCTCCATATGTCAAATTATGAAGAGAGAGGAGAGCACACAATATGAGAGAAGATATGCAGTAGCTACTAAACAAATAGGGCTCTAAAATACAAAATATAATTGAAACTCAAATAAATAAATTTCTTTAGACACTCTGCAAAGCAGTACACCACATCTGCAATAAAATATACACATAGATTATGATCGAGCAATCTCAAAGGTGGGCATTCACTGTAAAGATCATAAAGAATTCCATGCTAAAACTTCCACCATGATCATGATCATTGCAGCATTCTCTCAAATAGCCAACATATGTAACCAACTATTCTGGCCATCAGTTGATGAATGGAACAACAGAAAGTGGTTTTATATTCATAGTAGAATCGAGGCTTTCTTCAGAAAGAATGACATCCTCTCATTTCTAAGGAAATAGAAAGCCTTAGGAAAACATAATGTCGTATGAAGTGAACCAGCGGCAAAGAGAGCCAATGGATTCACTGAGTGGTAAAAATGGCATACATGCCTAGGATTTTCCATACAGAGTATCACAGTTTCTCAATACTTTGGAGAAATAATCACAAACAATCATGGTAATAGTAATGATCTCAAATATATGGAATCCGGAGGTTTCTTTATTTTTATTTAGAAATCCTTATTTGAAATTATTTCTTTTGATTTAATTTTCTGTGTTTGTAAACCAGGTGTCGCTGTAGTAGACCATGGAGCTCTTACTATTGTCTCTTTCTTTATCGTAGTAAGGAAATGACTTCTTCACACTGTGAGAAGTACAAAGGGTAAAGGAATGCAACAAAGAAATAGAAATCGTTGTAATTAACCATTCAAAGATGGTGAACAGTTGATTGGAAAGTGAAACAAGAGAAAAATGAGGGAGGAATTACCACGTTTGACAAATTTTATATACCCTATCTTAGCAATGCATTTCTATATTGATCACCATGAGACATAACTTCAAAAGACTAGGCACACACACACAGTCACTCACTCAAACACAAACACAAACAAACACAGAATCAAAAATTTTCTTCTTTCTGATTATCTACCAACACTTGTAATATTTCCAACAATGCACAAATTTTAATACATTTTGAATGTTATTTTTTTTGATACATAGAAAAATCTAGTTTCCCAACGCAAAATGCATTTACACTTAATTTTTTTACATTTTCTTTCTTATTTTCAGGATGATATACAGTGGGGTTAAAGAAACATGCTTCATATAGTGATTACATATGCATTTCTTCTCATACCTACTATCCCTTCCTGATTTTTCTCCCTTCATCCCTCTGCTTCACCCCTCAAACAACTCCCTCAATTTCTTAATTATTTACACATTAACTCAATGTGTTAGTAATTCTTTTTTTTTTTTTTTTTATTGCCAGTCCTGGGCCTTGGACTCAGGGCCTGAGCACTGTCCCTGGCTTCTTCCCGCTCAAGGCTAGCACTCTGCCGCTTGAGCCACAGCACCGCTTCTGGCCGTTTTTGTATATGTGGTGCTGGGGAATCGAACCTAGGGCCTCGTGTATCCGAGGCAGTCACTCTAGCCTCTAGGCCATATCCCCAGCCCATAGTAATTCTTAATAATATTATAAAGTAAAATAAACAGACGTCTGATCCTCATGCTCAGTGTCACATTCAATTCTCAAAATTCTTATGTACTCTATGCTTAGTAATTGTAAAGCAATTCATCCCAAAATGGTGATATATGCATATACCTCTCTTTCTTTATGCTTCCTGTAATCTGTTCCTCTTTTCCTGTGAAATATCTCTTCCTAAGTCCCTTGATTAGCTCAGTTTGTTCTGCTCACTACCCAATTCCCTTGGTGAGCCCTTTCTGCTCTATTCCCCACAACATTTTCCATTCATTCGGTCTTGCAAATCGTCCTATTTAAAGAAGTCAAAGAATCCTTGCATATTGTCACACACTGAAATTATTTCGATATTGAGAATCTTTCGTAGTAAGAAAAGCTCACAGAGTTGAATTTTTTCTTTTTACAAAAACGCCCAGAAGTGTTTTGCTCACCAAATTGATGTTTACATAATGTCACATAAATTGACGTTCTCTTTTAAAGAGGTAAATTTGGTGATACTTTCTTACATGCAAGAATACATAATGAAATGAAACATATCAGACTCATGTAAAAGTAAGTGAAGAATAATCATAGGAAGACTTTACATGTTAACTTACTTAGATTTCCATTTAATGATCATAATTGCATTTCTCCTACTTAACTGTGCTTTCTCAAATATTAAGTGATATACTTCTATAAGGAAAGAAACACCTCCACTTATGTCAGAATTCATTGTAAAGAATATACACTGTAACCAAATTGGAGGTTTAAATGATTAGGGGAGGGCTGGGAATATGGCCTAGTTGCAAGAGTGCTTGTCTCAATTATTACGGGAAATCAAAAGACATTCATATGATTAGACTTTTTTTTATTATTTTTACTCATAGATAAGACAAGGAGAAATACTTGTTGAACTCAACACGGTGGGGCAACTGATTATTTCTGCAAAGGCATAAATAAAAGCACATTTTTTATCATTCGATGCATAGAGTGCTAACACATATGTTTGTATTGTGTCTACAAACATTAGACACATCCTTGCTTCTTCTAGAGGTACTGCAAATTGAACAAATGCCTATTATCATGAAGGAATTCCCTGCTTTCTTAACTTCCATATACACTGAAACCAATTAATTGGACAGCATCTGGAAAACTATACTTGGACACTTGTGTGTCTTGACCCACTTGGAGGTACTTGTACAGGTTAATCAATGAATACTCATTATTTTAAGGACCCGGGCACATTTCCACAAGCCATATCCTAGGTTATACATACAGAGACACAAAACAGTAATGTCACCTAGTCTCAGGCCAAAAATAGTAAATAATTACGAGTACATAAGAAATCATAATCCTAAGATTTCAAATCAAATTGATAATGTTTGACCTACATTTCTCTACCTAAACTTTGATCCAAACCGCAAATGTAAAAAGAAAGCATCATTATAGTGAAAGTGTCTTACGAAGGATAGAACAAAACTATAAGTACATGTCTAAAGTTTCACAGGTACTCGCATCAATCTGCAGGTTGACAAGGATATTTTTATTGTTCTCCCCCAGAATAACTTGCTGGAAGAAGCAAGTGACAGCAGGGAAGAACATACTTACATTTACATTTACACTGGACTCACAAGAAGAAGTCAACCAAGAATTTAAATTAGAATCTATCATTGCCTTATCACTCTGCATTCTTGAGCTTTCATCCTGTTTGTTATTCAAATAGAAATCACAAGGAATCACAGATTAAAGAAGAGAAAATAGCGTCATGAGTTTTGCACTATGACAAAGAATCCATATATTATTTTTATTGTAAAAGCAGCAGTGGGCATTGACATTAAAATATGAAGGAAAAGTAAATTGATTTACTGTGAGTAAACAGAAGTATAATATTGATTTAGCTTAAGAATTAGTGTAGGGGCTTGGGATATAGCCTAGTGGCAAGAGTGCCTGCATCGGATACACAAGGCCCTAGGTTCTACTCCCCAGCACCACATATACAGAAAACGGCCTGAAGCGGCGCTGTGGTTCAAGTGGCAGAGTGCTAGCCTTGAGCGGGAAGAAGCCAGGGACAGTGCTCAGGCCCTGAATCCAAGGCCCAGGACAGGCCAAAAAAAAAAAAAAAAAAAGAATTAGTGTAGCAAATTAATCAGGCAATGTACCAAAAAACGTACTTTATCCAAAGATATGAGTTAATGATTCATAGTAATTGGACATGAAAGACCCCCGAGTTGGGGAGGTCGATCAATCGAAGAGACCCCTCCAAGGAACAGCGAGACACACGATGGATGCAAAAGCAAGAGGTTTATTATGGGTCGGGTACCCGGGCGTCCAAGTCCTCGCAGGGAGATGGCGCGCGCCGGGGCTCGGTTTCTAGGGGTTTTTATGGGGTTGCAGAAGTGGGTTTACAGAAGCTAAAGGCATAGTTACGGGATTCTGATTGGACAGCCCAAATAAGGCAAGGAACAGGGTTCAGGAAGGGGTCAGGAACTGACATAAAGACCCCTTTACGATCTCTCCAGTACTCAAGCCATAAACGGCGCCAGGAACTGACCTAAAGACCCTTTTACGATCTTTCCAGTAATCAAGCCATAAACAATTTGGTATCTCCCTCCACAGGCATCCTGTTTTGTTTCTGGCTCTTTCCAGCCGCAGCTCTGTAGATTGTTGAGGTACAAAATCTATGGTTGCAGTCTATATTGGCTGGAGGAAACCTTTCAGACATAAAAGCTTTCTTCGTTTACTAGTCATATATTTATTTATATAAATTAGACGTCTGGGTTAAATGCTTAAAGTGGGTTTTGCATGGGCTATGTAACAATAGACACTGTATCACTTCTATATTGAGGCCCATCAATTTACAATTTACAGTGTTGGTCATGACATAAGGCTAAACAAAGGGTTGGAATACCTCTCTTTTATGAGCCCATGGGAAATACCAAGGACTGTAACAGGTATTCCATAATGACTCTGGGCTTTTTGAAACCAAATAAAGAAAACTGATGAATATCATTTTAAATATTTTATTCGTATGATTCTTTAAGTGTCTGGCTCTATTTTGCCTTCTAAGGGCTGTTGTACAACAGGCTACAAATAAAAATGGACTGTTTCAGATTGTATCATGACCCAATTTAAGAATACTATCAAAATTGGGAAAATTTGCAATGATGTAATTCAACCAACTTCAAGGACAATTCTAAGAGCTATCATGGGTCTCTCTGTCCTTAATCTTAATCAATAAATGCATCTTCATTTTTAAGTGTGCAATGTCCAAGTACTTGAGCTATATAAGCGTTTAATCATATAATAGAAATATTTAAGACAGTGTAGAGAAATTGATTATAATTTCATAATATATATGCATTTTAACTGCTGTTTGAATAGTTCGTCTACAGGCCATTGTTTGCAGTTTGTAATGAGTATATTTGGTTTGAAAAATATTTAAAAGGCAAAACGCATTAATATTCTTATGTGCAGATGATACTGGGAATGTTTGTGTTCTAAGTGGATCAACAAAGACTTTATTTCAGACTGGATTCAATAGAAGACCATGTTTTCTACAGTCCTAACAAGGTGCCCTGAGCCATACCTAGGTGTTCATGACTCCTACTAAATTAACATAATCATGTATGCTCCCCTAATTAATGAAGACATTTCACTATTGATGTTGCCATGGATGGAAGTGATATAAGTTGAAACACTATGTCCTCGTGTCAAACTAAACATATGACCAACATTCAGAAATGAATTACACATAAAAATTGAAATGTTTATCAAAATGGCTCAGTATAAACAGATTAGCACAGGAGATACCAAAGTAGCCAGGTAATGATTTCCAAAATATTTGGAGACAAAATTGAAGGAAATATTTTGTGCTCAATTTTCACCTGATACACATTCAGGTTCTTTCCTACTACAATAATTACCATGGAAACACTCAGATATATTCATCCTGGATTTCAAAATTTGAATTACCATGGAGTCACATAAAAGGATCTTCCCAAAGGTATTAAGTGGAAAATAATATTATAACAGCAAACTACTTTTGGAGGATATCTCACTTTCAAATTCAGACATAGCATAGAAGACATGTAAGAGAGCATAGAAGACATGTAAGATTGAGCAACTCCACTGCTGCTCATAATTGGTTTATGGAGTATGAGATTGTACACCTTTTCAGAAGCAAAATTATGTTCTGTGCAGTTTTGTAACCACAAACCAAAAGGACTAGGAGAGTTGTGTATCTTATAGGTGTGAGATCTCACAGACCAAAAGGACAGTCTAACCAGCCGAGTTCTACTGGGATTCTATAAACCTACATGTTGAATTAAAAATATTGATATCTACAGGATTAACATGGAGAATTGCCGAGACAGATAGCTTTAGAGAACTGAGAGTAAGAGATGTTAGAATCTTGTCCTTCTTCCATAGGATAGACTGGAATGAGAGACAGAAAACAGGGAGAAATTAAGTCAGGACTAGATATAGATACAGAGAAGGGGGATTTGGTCCACAAATCTGGATGCAATAAGGGAGGTTTAAAGATACTGGTCCAATACAATACCTCTGAATTAGCCCCTGCCATAGAGTTACAAGACACAGGTTAACAGAGCACACATAGGCAGGAGTAGATGTTCCAGAGTCAGCACTTTTTCAGTAGATAGCACTACCTGTTGGGCTTTGTGAGACAGCGCTTTTACCTGTCCCCATAAGGGCAAAGGGGCTGTCCTTCCTCTGTGGGGATTTTTATGGAGACTGTGGGCAGCCATGGCTTGGATTGGGATGGTCTCATAGCATAGATGAGGATGTCTTACCCTAATCTTTGTGTTCTGGGGGCATTCCTTTTCGGACTCAGCAGAGTGGATGCCAGAAGTTTGGACATCTTCTGTAGCAACATAAGCATTCCATAGCCTCTTGCTTAACAACTTCCCAGGGGCCCAATCTAACCCAACCCCCAATCTAATCCAAACAGGATGTGCCTTGATTAACATACAAGGAGCTAGGAAGTGTTGCTTGGCAAGGGCCAAAACATCTCTTTGAGGCAAATTTAAAAACCTAAGAACAAATAGTGTTTCTGCAATAACAGCTCAGGCTATTTTATAAAGGCTATTCATAGATCTGGAATACTCATCAGTACTATACTTATTCAACCTCTTTTACTCTTTAATTTGTCTTTTCAAAGTACAGTGAGCTCATTCTACTCTACCTTGAGATTGAGGTTTATATTCAACTGGTGTAACATGGAAGATATTACGAAATTCTAAATATATTTTCACTTATTTACTGGATTCTGCTGGTCCATTGTTAGTTTTTATTTGAGAAGAAATCTACATGACTGCACATGTTTCTCATAAATTTTGAATGACCTGAGTCCATTTTTCACCAAGTAGAGCTGTTCCCCCCCCGCTTCAAAAAAGAATGTGTCAATAGTTACAAGAACATCTTTTAGGCAGACATATTCAGGGATGTGTGTTACATCCATTTGCAAATTATTGTTTGGAGGCAGGCCTTGAAGATTAGCACCAAGGGGAAAGGTTTGTAAATGCAAAAGTCAACAAGTAGGACAGTTAGCAATAATTTGCTTAGGTTGTTTAAAAGGAATTTTATTTTTTTTTTACTTTATTTTATTTTATTTATTCCTGTCCTGGGTCTTGGACTCATGACCTGAGGACAGTCCCTGGCTTCTTTTTGCTCAAGGCTAGCTAGCACGCTGCCATTTGAACCACAGTGGCACTTCTGGCCATGTTCTATGTATGTGGCGCTAGGTAATCAAAACCATGGCTTCAGGTATATGAGGCAAGCATTCTTGCCACTGGGACATATTACCAACCATAAAAGGAATTTTATATGTGACAGGTAAATGACCTGCAGTAGAGTGCCAAGATGCATGGTCTTCTTTTGCTGAAATGAAAGGGACTAAATCATCTACATGAAAATTACCACATGCCATAGGACCTGTCAAATTAGAATGAGCAAGAATGTGAATGACATACAGTGAAGCTGTCTTTGGCATTATTGTTTTTGAATTGTTTAAATAGTGAATCTAGTGGGGGGTTTATGTGATAAATAACAACAGAATATATATTGCATAAAACATGTGTTGCACAGGTCGACTGAGTGATTAAATTGAAAGTTATTAAGAAATTCTGTAAAGTGTATATAACAGTCTGTGATTCAATTTATGTGCCTATTGCCAGGGAGTGACGAAAACTTGATACTTACCTTCTGTCCAAAAAGCACATTTGCTATTTTTGGTACTATCTTCAAAACTATTAGGCGAATTTAGAATGAGCTTAGAAAGTCAAATATTATCATTACAATAAATTTGTTATTGAAATAATTTCCTTAAAGGACTAGAATATAATTGGTATAAAACTTCTCCATTAAAGCCATTCAATGAAAAATGGAGGAGATCAGAGGTTTGTAATGCAAATTTGAATTGTTATTTAGGTGTGGGGATGATAATCAAGTAGTTGTCCTGCCCATTGATTTCCAGGCACATTTTACAACCTTGCATGATAATAAAGCTGATTATCTCCAGATATGTGCTTTACATTTCTGACAATGTGTGCCTGGTACATATCAAAGTCTTGTTGAACTGTGCTATTCCCCCTGTGGGGTAAACTTTGTAAGTAGATTTAATAGCCCATTAGGGACAGAAAAGTCTACCCGGGAAAAGAAATTTTGAGTCAGGGGTTATTCTACTAAAAGTAATTCCTGACTTTCCTCACTCGTTAATACACAAGGGATATTTAAAGTCAAATCCTCTTGAAGAATGGAAAATAAATTATGCAAAGCATATGTGGGAATGCCTAAGGAAGGATGAAGCCAATTAATGTCCTCTAGTAACTTTTGAAAATCAAGAGTATTTAATTTTTCAGTACGAATTTTTATAAATTGGAGAATAATTGCGTGGTTTTTTTTTTAACTAAATATCCTAGATACTTTAATGGCTCCTCTGTCCAGATTTTATCAGGGGCAACTGGTAAACCATTTTCTTGCAAGTGGAAGGACAAAATTTGTCATAAGTCTGATAGAATATCTTTATTAGGTGCAGCAAATAATTAGTCATCCATATAATGAATACATGAAACCTGAGCAAATCTTTTCCTAATAGGTTCTAGTGCTCTGGCTACAAAAGTTTGACACATAGTCGGTGAGTTCATCATGCCTGGTGGCAATAATTTCCATTTAAACCTTCCATGGGGTCCTTGGAGATTAATCCGACTTAAAGTAAAAGCAAAGCATGATAGGTCCTCATCAAGTAAGAAAATAGAAAAGAAACAATCTTGCAAATCTTAGTATAATATTCCAATTGAAAGGAATCATACATAATTGGGGCAAGCGAAGATGTAAAGTATCTATAGGCCTCATAGCTGAATTTAGAGCTCAACAACCAGTGAGCAATCTCCATTTGTGAGAATTCTTTTTAATAACAGAATTAGGAGAGTTGTAGGTAGAGATAGAATCCTCAATATGATTTGAAGCTAACTTATCTCCAACAACTTGCAATTTGGCTGCCAACTTTTCTTTAGATAAGGGTCTTTGCTCACGACAAACTGGACAATCTGTCTGCCAAGTAAGTAATCTTACTGAGAAAGACATGCATCTGAACATCAAGGGAAAACTAAATGAGCTCCCCACTGTTCAAAGACGTCTAGTACAATTACGTTAATAGGTACTTACAAAAATTATGGATCAAAAATGGAATGTTGGCCTTCACCATCAGTAATATTCTGATATTCAAGATTTTGCTTAATAACTGAATCAAGTGTACTACTGACACCTTTTATTCTGCATTTGATAGTTTGAGTCAAGCTGCCCCGATGCCCCCATTCAATCTGGCTGATTATTGTGATGTCTTAGCCAGTAGCTAGCAATGCCTCTTTCCTATATAAAATTTTCAACAAGGTGGTTTGTATGCTTCATTGAAAATCCAGAAAACACATTGATATTTCATACTGTCAAAACCTCCTTAATAAGGGTTTGCAGAAGTTGATATAAATATGTAAGCAAAGAAAATCAATTGTGCAATACGATCACCAGAATTAATATCATAAGGTACAGGGGAGGTCTTAAGGATTTTAATTTGTGCTATGTAGTCAGAGTCAGTTACTCCTGGTACAACTAACACCCCTTTAGCAATTAAACTGGAATGCTCCAAAAGAAGGCCCCAAGTCCCCCATGGTAAGGGACCGTATATGCAAGTTCTAATTCTGGAAATTAGCAGGGAAAGTTAAGGTTGGGCTTGAGAAAAGGTCCACTGTGGTACTCCCAATCTGGGCTGGTTGTAACGAAAAGATGGTGGGGAAGGCTCGTTCATAGGAATGCGACCATGAGGCTTGCCCTTTGCCCCCTTTCCTGAACACCTTGTACTTTCTCCCTGTGCTGCTTCTGATGAAAGGGGAAGTATATGTCCAAAATGTCAGTTTTAGATCAAAATTCTTGGGCCCAATGTACCCCACGTTGGCAGAGATGGAATACCCTAGGCAAAAGAACTGTTTGAACAACTTCAACAGTATGTCCCTTCCTTATCTAATGTTAAGGGGCTGCTAATGACATTGCTCGGCCCAGGGATACTTTTGCTGATGGCTTGCCTATGTCTTCCTTGCATTGTACGCATATTGCAAAACTCTTTCATGAGTTTAGCCAGCCAGCTGCATAAAGTCAAGCTCCAAGTAAATGAATTTCCCCCGAGAGAAACCGCAGCCAGAGACGGGTATGAGGCGGTGCCAGCCTTAGACCGACCTAAGACAGGGCCTTCAGCACTGCTCTGAAGTTGTTCCCTAAGATGGGTAAGGCAGGCTGAGGTACCCACCCCACCTAAGACAGGTGGGTTCGCTTCTTTTAATAAAAAGACGGGGGAACTGTCGGGAGCCGAGCTAGCAGCTAAGCTCATCCTGACCTCTGGCTGTGCAGATGTCGCCAAGATGTCGGGAGTCAAACCTGCACCTAGGTTCATTATCACCTCTGGCTGTGCTGTTACCGCCAGGATATGCTAAAGGCAAGGACATTTGTTCACAGCCACTATCCGGAATTGCTTTGCTATGTCCCCACCTTGCTATGTCCGCTGGAGTAGATTCCTATGTTAATCAACCTTGTCCTGTGTCTACTGTAATCAAATGTTGCAAACTTCAAAGCCTCTTTATGTTCTGGAATTTTTACAATCCTATGCTATTCCCTGGTTCCAAAACTGCATATAAGCTGGGAGTTGGAATAAACTGTTGCTGCAGTCTTGAGGTTCAACCTTATGGCTGCAGACCTCCCGTACCCCATCTTTGTCTCTTGTCTTTTTTCTCTTGCCTTATTTTTCCTTTTCCTTATCCCCGCCGCCCCTCAGTCAGGATTCCTGCTCCCCTGCCAGCTGGCCCGGCAGGCAGAGTCATTCAAATTAGATCTGAAATTTGTAACACAATGCTTCCCGTTTTTACAGTGGGGAGAAATTTCAGTAATAACTCTCCTTTTCTGATTAGGTCAGTGAGCCATTAAGTGGCCCATTTGTTGGCAGGAAAAACAAATGCCGGGCACCCAAGCAGTACATAAATATCACCATCGCCTTCTCCCCATCCAGGGCATACGTAAGAACTCTGTTACAGTCTGCCCTTGGAGCATGAGGCCATGCAGCTATGATGGCCCAATGTCCGCACAAAGCTGAATGTAGTCATTTATTCCTCCTTTTTCTTAGAAGGCCTGATGGCTGCTTGGCAATTTGGGCATAAAGTTTTAGTAGCCAAGGTTTCAAGAATGACTTGAGTGTGCTGGGAATATGGCCTAGTGGCAAGAGTGCTTGCTTCATGTACATGAAGCGATGGGTTTGATTACCCCTCACCAGAGATATAGAAAATGACCAGAAGTGGCGCTGTGACTCAAGGAGCAGAGTGCTAGCCTTGAGTAAAAGGAAGCCAGGGACAGTGCTCAGGCCCTGAGTTGAAGTCCCAGGACTGGCCAATGAATAAATAAATAAATAAGAATGACTTGAGTAAGTGGTACTGTAGGGCCATATTGAAAACAAGCATTCTTTAGATCTGTTATTTGTTTAAATGGCAAAGGCTGATCAACTCTTTTGTTATCTTCATCTTGCCTGTCAGGGAATAAATGAAAACCAGAAATGTACTCCCTTCTTGATAAGTCTTAGCCAAGGAAGTGTGCCACGTTTACTGTAGGAGGACCAGGTACCTTAAACAGCACAGGCAGAAATGGTACTAGGTGTGAGACCCTATCAGCGGAGGTTGTGGTGGGAAAGGATCAAAGTCCGCCAGGATTCTGGGCAGGTCCCACAAGTCTTTACCTTTACAGGAGTTTGCTGTTTTGGATAATGTTGTGACAATAGGGCTATAATTGATTCCAAAATTTTCTACACATGGGTCAACCTGTCTTTAGTAAGCTCATTGCATAATTTTTCCTCAGTGTCTGAGCCTTCTGAGTCTTCCTTATTATCTACCCCAGTGGTTTGAGATCTTTTTAATTTTCTCAACTCTTGCCAAACAGCTGCATAAGCTTGGGGGTGGCATGATGCTCATCAAGTCCCTGTTCAGTTTCTCTGATCAACTGATTGAATCTAATCCGTTCATGTCCCCAATGGCATTATTTCTAAAGGATTCAGATTAGGACCATAAACTATTTCATACCACATTACTTCCTCTTTTTTTTTAGTTTGTTTTATTTTTTCCTTTATTTTCAGAGTGATGTACCAAAGGATAGAGGTTCATTTGTAAGTCTGTAAGTATATTTCTAGTTCATCATGTTACCTCCTCCATCACCCCACACTTCCAACTCCCTTGTATCTTTCCCCCTGATAAGTTTTAGAATTGGTTTACACAAATGGTTTTGTAAATTTTGATTTGGAGACATTTGTATTTTTATCCTCTGGCTCTTGATTTCAACATAACCTTTCTCTTTACTAGTGTTTATACAGGAATCAAATTATTGACACTTTTCTTCCACTAAATTTTGGGGATTCAGTGTCTACAAATTTGGCTGACCAAGAGGAGTTTAACCGAGCTATTATGTATTGAATGGTTCCAGTAATATAATGTATATTGTACGTCCCAACAATAAAATAGCAAGGGGATCAGCAGTAACCAAAATCTGTATATTTAGGTACAGAGACCACTTAAACCAATCATGGAACCATCTCTTCCCTTGAGACTTCATTTTGCATTGTAGCTCAATATTTTTCTCACCAGAAATTATTATGACCTCTAAATTGTTTTCATAAAATCAACATCTTATCCCACTGCACATATAGGAACCCTTGTAAAGGAAAAGGAAATTCAGGCCTCTTTGGAACCTTGGAATGATTTTAAGTATGGTGTCTACATAACACTTTAGTTGAAGGTGACACAATAGTTATAAAATCTCTTTAACTAATGGTTAAAAACCTATAAATGAATAAATAAATAAGAATATAGCATGGCCTGTGAGCCTATCCTTAGGAGCGAGATTTAAATTGACAAAGGTGCTTCTTAGTCAGTCTACGTGGTTGGTCAGTAGTAGGGTGCTTCCATTCATAGTGGAATATGGCTAGCTCGTACTAAGACCATTCATGAACTTTCAAGGAGTAGGATGGAGACGGGCCCATTCTGTTGGACAAGCCAATGGAGGACTTTGTTTGATAACTTCTTTTCTGCTGAA
Organism: Perognathus longimembris pacificus; assembly: GCF_023159225.1. NCBI lineage: Eukaryota > Metazoa > Chordata > Mammalia > Rodentia > Heteromyidae > Perognathus > Perognathus longimembris. The sequence continues at coordinate 114,378 of NW_025961377.1, read as the reverse complement.
AATTGAAAACCCGGTGGTAAAAATGATTGATTTCACTGATTGCACGTGCAGGGCTTGCATACTGTTATGAGCAAGCTGATTAACATAGTGAGACGTTTGCACACTTTGTGTCAAACACACAGTAGCTGGTGCAGCAGAGGCAACTAAGAAAATAAAGGGTACAATGCCTGCTATCAATGGCCATATAAATCGTCTAGGGCGCATGAGTTATTTTAAATATTTTATCACTTGGGTGGGGCATAGACTTGTTGTCTTTAAAGTATCAAACTTCTCAAATAATATTTCTATATGGTTTTGCCAGTGATGTTACATCATATCTGCAAGATATGGGAACAGGAGGATTTTATCATTGTCCTTATGTTTAATATACTACGTGGAAAACCTGTGGAGTCCTCCTGTGGTACTGGATATGATTTTGGAACACTGGATCTTGTATATATGGTTATCTGACCTTGGAAAGATACTGAAAAATGGGGGAGGTTGTAACTAAAATGAGAAGAAATGTACTCACTGCTTTATTATGTAATGGTAACCCATTTGTATCACCTTGTCAATAAAATTTAATTACAAATTATAAATTAAATAGTCCCAACAAGGACACAAACACACACACACACACACACACACACACACGCACAATCAAGCAGTAGTTTTGTGGCTCACCCATATGGTGGACCATATAAATTTAAATTCTCTACTAAAAGAGGTAATTTTTATAATATTTTTAATGCAAGGAGGAGATCATTGACCAAAAAGCGTTTTTCACATTCAAATCTAACTGTAAAATATATAGAAGAATTTTATACATCTTTATGAATCCAGATTTTCATTTCATGATCATCGTTCCACTCGTGAAACCTAAATATGCTTCTTAGAGAAATTTAAAAGTATATTTCAGTAAAGGATTTCACCCTAACATTGATGTCAGCTTTCATTATAAACAATATACAAGCTAACCAAATTAGTAAGTTTTAAAAGCTAGTGGAAATGAAAACGCATTCAACGTGCTGAAAGTATTATTTATTATTTCATTTCATTAGCAAGACAAGGAAAAATATGTAGTCCTCAAATAGTAGGCCACCGGATTATTTCTGCAAAGGAAAATAGAAAAAAGATCTTTGCATTATGGTGGAAGGTGTGATAATATACATTTCTGATTCTGCCTAAGAACAATAGAAAGTTCCATAGTTGTTGTACAGATATGCAAAACTGAACAACTGCCTATTATTCTGAAAGAATTTCTTGCTTTTTTCAACTTCCATATACGCAGAAATGGACCAATGGGCAACTGCTGTTGACTTATGGTTTGAAACTCTATGGGTTTCAAATCACTTGAAGGTAGGTGAACACGTCAATACCCTGAGAATCCATTATGATCATGAAACAGGTACATTTCTTCTAACCTTAGTTTAGGTAACATAATAAGATTCATCTAAGTAATAGAACAGTTTGCATATGTCTCAACTATGCAAGTATAATCAGTGTCACATGACAGGGACACAAAATATGAAATGTGCCCAAGTCTTATAACAAAAATAGTAAATATTGTGGACTACATGAGAAATGATTATCCTAAGATTTGAGATCCAAGTCATAATATTTCATCCAAAATTCTCTATCTTAGATGAGATACAACCACAAATGAAAAAAAGGAGGCATTTTTTTTGTGGAAAGTGACTTAATATGGGATAAAAGGAAAATATAACCATAAGCCTCCTAAATTTTCTCAGGTTGTCTCATCAATCCACAGAGTCCCGAGAAACTTTTTCTTCTTGTCTCCCAAGTTATTTTGTTGAATATGAAAGTGACAGCAGGGAACAACACACTTCCTTTTACTCTGTAATCACATATAGAGATCTCTCAAAAATCTAAATTGGAAGTTATCCTTGCCTTACAAAGTGTATACGTGGGAGAACATCTGGTGTGATTTTTAAACAGAATATTCAAGGTATCACAGATCCATGTAAAGGAGGCCTTTTCACAAATGTTTGGTGAAGGTTTGCAAGAAAATATGGAAAATGAAAACAGGCTGTAAACACAAATGATGCAGTTATTGCTGTTCTTGTTGAGCAAAGGGCATATAACACACAAACCCAAATAACACAATGTATCTGTATGGTTGCTTTTTACTACATTTAATCAAATTAATCTCCTTATAATTTTCGTAGCTACTTACATGAAGAGGAATTCCAGCCGCTCATTCGTTCTTTCTGTGAATAAAATTAAATCGAAAGGTATGTCATTGAAAAGTGAACGATGGCTCTGACATACTGTCATATCCGTAACATTTTCTCAATATTGAATGGTTCTCCGAGACCATTTTGAGTATGACTTTCCATAGATATCAATGAATTTGTTTGGAAATGTTTTTTTTTTGTTTGTTTGTTTTTGCCTGTCCTTGGCCTTGGACTCAGGGCCTGAGCACTGTCCCTGGCTTCTTCCCGCTCAAGGCTAGCACTCTGCCACTTGAGCCACAGCGCCGCTTCTGGCCGTTTTCTGTATGTGTGGTGCTGGGGAATCGAACCTAGGGCCTTGTGTATCCGAGGCAGGCACTCTTGTCACTAGGCCATATCCCCAGCCCCTGGAAATGTTTTTACATCATGAAGTAATTGCAGATTTACACATGCATGCTTTCACCAATCACCGTTCAGACAGCAATCTGAATATTTCTCTGAAAAGAGGAAGTTTTTTTATTCCTAAAAGAAAAAGGCAGCTCTTCCACCTATCATAATTGTTTCATTTATTTCTTTATTTCTAAGAAATAGATCTTTGCCAAAGTGATAATGTCATTTTCTTACCTGTTTTGGCTAGAAGACTCTGCTCTGCCCCAAACAAAAGTTGGGCTAGGGTTTTCCAAGGATTCTGGCAAACAGAAAAATGGATTATTGCTCCAGGGTATATATTACATTTTCTCTAACATTTACATGGCCAAGGAAAGACATAGGTAATAATGATATAATAACCACCTTAAGGACCTAATATATCAATGATTTAAGTGGATAATAAACGTGGAAAAGAAAGAGTCCTAAACTATAGATGGACAACCCTGTTTTATATATATTCTTTAACGAAATCATTTCGGAATGCATGTCTTCATATATGAGGATGAGCATAATAGCTTTATCTATGTTAGCCATACATTAAATTTCATGTTGAGCTAAAGAGTTTACTATTATTTGCATCTATCTCTAAACTGGCATTCAGTTACAGCACTAACTCAAAATTTAATCAAGCTCTTTACCTTTATCCCAGTCTTCCTCAGAGGAAAGGCGATGCCCTGTATTTCCAGATTTCTTCTCTTGGGGTTGGGACCAAGTCATAGTAACTGCAAGAAGGAAAATAAGGAAAATGGAATCACAATATGTAACAGACTGAATCTGAATCAGATCTGATTTCTCTTTCATGTATCAAGCTTACCTACATCATCCTCAATGCAACTTTGGTCTTCACATGTTGCTATATGTTTACTGAGTTGATCGCGCGGCACCAAGTGCCGAGCATTGAAGGGACAAGTAGCCAATTTGGCAGCAATGTCCGGATGATTCTATTGCACCAGGATGTAAAAAATAAAAATAGTACAAATTATTGGGGGATAAGGAAAGCGTTGCTGTTTTTATGCTTGACTTGTGGATTTACCTTGGGCTTGTGTGCTGTACTAACACCAGTCTAGCACAAGAGGACGGGCTAGTACAACCTCGACTCTTCTTCAATCTGTTTCTTACAATTTTTAGGGGCTGGAGGTGGATAAGATTCTCTAAGACTCTATATCTCATACTCTCTTTGCATAAAAGTACTTTGAATTATAACTCGTCATGACAAGATTGGAGGTCTGACACAGCAGCAAAATGCAGGATACTTAAAACATAACTTTGGCATCTAAAAACATTCTGTATCATGACATCTTATTGAGTAAAATAGCATTTATTAATATATGCTACATGAATGGGTAAGACACATTGATCGAAAACACAATTGGAAATGCCCTCATTGTGTGTCTTAGTGCATGTGTGTGATACCAAGTGCATGTACAGTCTAATTTGTATATATTCACATTTAGATATAAGAATATTTGAAAACATATGAGCATGAATATGCATATGTATGTGTCTTTCTCTTCACATGTGTATATATAATCAGTGAGCATCCTTTGAAAAGCATAACAAAGGGAAGTTTGTTTTCTGCCCAGAGCAATGTTTTTTAACACAGAAAATTGAATTGGGACAGACAACTATATTAGCATTTGAAAGATTTCTTGTTCTATGTGAAAATAACTGTCGTGGTATCATAACAAAAAATACACCAAAATATAGGAAACAGGCAAGACACATCTTCGTTATCATCAATTCAGGATCACTAGGTTTACTTAGAAGTAACATGGTTCTGGAATTATGTCCTGCCATAAGGCAATGCATCTGTCTTAATTTTTAGAAACTTTACTAAATTGCTGATTTAGAGTAGTTAAGTGTGAACAAGGAAACAAGTATAAAGTCGCTACACTCAGACTGAAATGATTGTCCTACAGAAAACATCTTGCAATGTTCTACTCATCCTAGAGTTCTGTAAACAAGTTGCACTGCTATTTCTTATCTGCACTACACAAAGATCAGATTACAAGAGCAAATACAGAATACAAGAGCAAATATGTGCATACTACATCTACCCAGGTAGTCTATTATTTCATTGACACATATTTAGCACATTTAGTCAAATATCAAGCTTCAAATTCATGTTTGTAGTAAAGTATGACAAACTCCTCATTTTGAAATGCAACCCTACCTTTCTGCATTTCACCAGATGGTACGGGAATCTGCAGGCCCTGATCTTGTGACTCTTATCATAGGGGCATTGCAGTAACCTTTCAGGATCCAGAGATTCACCTGCAAAGAAAAATATCTAAGCAAATCTGGTATATTTTTGAGAAAATGTAATTCTTTCCCTTCTCTTCCAATTACAACGTATGCATTAATTTCAAATTCCCTTCTGTGATGACAAAAATGATAACTATGCCTTTTGATATTATCATAGAAATAATAAGCGAATTCATTTCAGTTCCCATTTGTGAATTCTTAGGCCTAATTTGGGAAACATTTTTCCATTAATAGAAGGACTTTTTGCGGTTACTGTTTTGCAATATTCACGCTGTCCTCTGTTGACAGGGAAGGTGCATTGAGGCCAAGGCATTTACTTGCATTCTTATGTCTCAATAGTACGAATTCAAAATTCCACTGTACAATTATCAGAATGTCTCAATTCTGAACTCCATCCCATTGAATCTCCCCCACAGAGTTTTGCATACTGAGAATGCTAAACATAATATGATGGGAACCATTTGAAGTGTTCTTTTCAAAGGACATTGGGAACATGCTTACCTTCTTGCATTCTGGTAGACAGGGAAATATCTGCACTTCCTGTGAGGAGAAAAATTCTGTCAGAAAACCAATGAAGAATTACTTCCAGACCAGATGTCTCAAACATTATCATTTCTTTGGAGAAACAAAGGAATATTGAAGAACTTGGAAGATATTCAACTCATTAACTTTTGAGTTCTTTGATGCACATCCTGTAAATACTGATTTTCTTAATCCACAAATTACAGGCAATTTCAGAAGAAAAACAGGAGAGAGTTTATGACTTATTTCAACACTGTTTATCTAAGGGGAAATGAAGGCATCTTTTCTTGTTCATTCAAAGAGGGATGGAGTGTCTTTAAAGTATTAAACTGAAATTAGGTTTAAAATGAGAAAGACAAAGAAATTTGAGTTTCCTTTCATTAAATTTAGGCCGCTTAGAAAACAAACTATTTGCGAGATTTTTTTTATGAATAATCATTCTTAAGGCGGAAAAAGCATTCATTTGTAAATCAAACTCATCAAAAACTTTATTCGTTTCACACGACATGCTTTGAATTTAAAATTACCTTTTCCACTTATTGAAGACAAACTAATTATGTGGCATCACAAACATGAAGCACTAGTAGTGAGTCCTGACTTTTCCTGGGAATAAAACAGGTGGTATATATCTATATCTATGTCTACATCGATATCTATATCTATAAGTATCTCTATATCTCTCTATCTCTCTATCTATCTATCTATCTATCTATCTATCTATCTATCTATCTATCTATCTTTCTGTGTGTATAGCTAAATACATGGATGAAATCCTTAAATATTACATTGCCAAGATTTAGTATAAAATTGGTGTGCTTTGTGAATATTGAGATTAAAGTTAGAGAATGAATGTCTTGCTGGCTACATTTTTACAATATTTCGACAAAGGATTATGTTGGTGCTTACAACTTTAGAACATTCCAAAAATGATGAGATCAAAGTTGCAAATTTGGACAGAGAAATAGTACCACAAAAGTATTGGCTCATTTATGAATAACCGTTATGTTGAAGTAAAATGCAATTTACATAAACAGTTTCTGCTTAAGGCTAAAAAGAAAACGGGGAATGCAATTTTCTTATACATAAAGCATTCTACTAAAGGTGAGGTGCATCCCTTCCTCCAGGAGCAAAGAGCCCCTTGTAATGAGGTGTTCACTTTGCCGGGATTACTTTGATCTGTTGTCTCCTATATATGGGAGCACAACTAGAAGGACTGGACAATCAAACTCATTTTGGATTTAGGGTATCATTTCATGTCGTCTAGCGCCAGTATATGACAGTATTATAATTACTGGCCAAAATCCAGAAGAGAAAGTCCCATCTTCTCGCTGTATTTTTTAATCACATTGCAATTTATTCCTCCTATGCTGTGAATAAGTCAAAAAGGGATATGTTTTGCTTCCATAGTTTGTTCAACTATCTTATATTAATACACTGCAGAATATAGATAATTGATTTTCCCAGCATAATAATTGCTGCCAACAATCAATTCATTGCATGTAACTCATTCCAAAGGAACGTTATACTTTCTAAGGTTAAACATTAAGAGAAGACACCTGAGAAACTACATGAATCTAATTAGAGTGACAGGGTAATAAGTGGCTTATAATACCTACTGGTATTTCTTAATATTGTCAAATATGAATGAAGGTTTTTTGACTTTTTGTTTTGGGCTTTCAGAAAAACAAGTATCACCAGTGTGTGTCTTACTTTCTCGGGTAGACATGAATAAATTTCTCACAAATAAATCATGTTCTCACGAAATCAATGGTAAAACATTTTTAATAGATTGCTAGGAAGATCTTATTTCCAATAGTGTATCCAATTTAACTCAGCATCAGGAATTCCTTGACAAATTTCAAGTCTTCAATACACACTGACTTGAGAAAGAAGGTTCCCTTTCAGTGACTCACATACCTGCCACATTTACATATGGGTTTCTAAGAAAGCACCAATTCAAAGGAATTATGCAACAAACCAATGTAAATCTTCCCCATCCTTTTTAACTGTTAAAAAGGGCCTAGACTTATCTCCAACATATTATGAGCCAAAATCATACTCGACAGCAAAAAACAAAATGTATTCATCGAAAGGACTTAGAGAACTCCATTTGTATTGTGCATATTATTATAAATTGTGGAAATGTTTCAGGCGCTGTTAAAAAATTTTCAGGGGACCGGAAATTGCTCTGTATTAAAAAATAGGACATGGACAATAATGAATTACCTGTCTTGTTGATTAAAATGAAATCCACTGAGACTGAATTACCAAACTTAAGATACACTATGAAAGAAGGTATTCTAGTGGTAAAACTAATGAATTTTCATCCAGCTGTATTTTACCAGTTTAATCACAGGCAAATAATCAGGCAACAATTATATTTGAAAGGAATAAGGAGAAATCTCAAAATTGTAACAGTAGGACTGAAGTCAACAAAGTATATTAATCTTTATCATTAATTTCTTTGTCATAGACCAACATTCAAGGGACTTCATTCATGACAAGTGTTCAACATATTTGTGAAAATGTTTTCTAACTGGTAGATATCTATACTAAATAGTTCAAAATTTTCCAACTTTTGCTGGTCTCAAACAGGTAAATACCCGTTTGAACTCATATAAATTCAGACAATAATTTCTAGATATTCCTGTATTCTTACTTGAACTATGGCTCAAGGGATCTATAGGTAATTATATGTCACAGAACATGACCTATAAATTGAGGGAACATTGGGCAATACTGAGAGTCATAGCTACAGATAATAACTGTTTCAAATATTAGTAAATTCCAGCATTAAATTTGTTGTGGGCATGAAACAAGTGTACAAACCCATAGAAATATCATTGTTAGACCTAAATAAAAGTGAGAGTAATGGTAGTAAATTTGAAGACGGACACATTGGAAATTGCTACATTCTCAATTCCAGGGACATAAAATTTTTGATTATGTGATATGTTGGACAATACTTTGTATTTTGTAAAATAAGCAGGGACTACCTCATGGGACTTCCGGTAAAGGAATTACAAAGAACCTTTGTAGCCAGAAATGTCACAGTGTATATCAAAGAGTGAAAAGTTAGTCCACACGAGATGGGGACTGATGACTGAAGAAAGGAAACGATGGAAATGATGGTTAGATTTCTCTGAAGGAGAACTGTACTTACCAAATTAGTGAAGAAGGCTCTCCGCTCAACGAAGTAACCTGGTCCACCGTAGACCTTTCCGTAGTAACAGTTACTTTTAACTCCTGTCTCCCCCGTGTGGGGTCACTAGTATTGTGACGTGGCTAATATTGGTCACTTCCGGGTTATGATCTCACGTCATTCACAAGCACTTCCGCATTTGACAACGGAAGTGCTCAATGCTGCCTTCTAACCGGAAGTGGGAGTCCTGTTTGTTCTTCCTGTCCATTGTTTATCTATGATTTTGTACAAGTAAGCGAGGTTTCAGTAGCGGAATCCTGAGAGTCGTTTTCACACACTTTTCAAATAGGCGAGTTTGGGATCCTGAATTCCTTCTTCCTATACATTTCCGTTCTGCCCATGATCCAGTCTTTGGAAAAGCATCCACTTTTACGCAAAGTGTTCACAGGAACCTATCAAGGAATATGTTGACCATTCTAGTTCTGAAAGTTTAACTATTTTCGCAAAACTTTGTACCTACATTATTATGACCGCTTTTCCTCAGTGGTGACCATTCATGAAACATTACTTTTACAAAAAGATCAGGGAAAGTAGGCTCAGTTATGATTATGTGGTTCATACTAAATCAGAGAACTGGGACTATGCTCTCCATTTTCTAGTATGATTCATGTTCTTTTCTCCCTTATTAGCTGTGTATGTCTTCTTCATGTCTTTGAACTTGATTTCAAATATGTGTCTTATAAATTGATTTTGCTATTCTAAAAGAGAAAACAGAAGAATTTGTTTACTACCAGCCCTGTTTGACCAAGGACATTTGTGTCTCGATTATCAGCAGGTTTGAAAAAGAAGATTTAATCAAATCATATGGCATCCCTTATTATCTAAAATTTATGTGAATATTCACATGATTCTGTATCACTAGTGTTGAAATGTTCCAATTGTTTCAAAACTTCGATGTTGTATACCAAATTTGGTACATTATCTCTATCTAATAGATCAGAATTAGAAAGAGAACTTCAAAATTCTCCAGAATCAACTGATAATATTTACTTCCAGTTATGGTGCTTTTGCTAGGGTAATAGGAGTTTAAGTTACTCGCTAACCACAATTTCATTTTACCAATAATGTATACAAAGGATAGATGAAGAAATTTTAACAAGGAATCAAGGAAATTTTGAGGGAGTGTTGAGGTGAGAGAATAATGTGCATAAATTTCTTCTCACAGCTGTTATTTCCTTGCTCATTTTTCTGCCTCTGTCCTTCACATTGTCCTCTTGCACAAACAACTTCCTTTTTCATTTTTTTTCCAAAACAAAAAATTATATCCTTAATGTCTATTGTCAATCTCATCTCTAAAGCCTCTAGTAATATTAACTATAAAACAATTCCTTGCAGATTGGGTAATATATAGATATCCATCTGAATTTATGTACATAAATATTAGTGTTTGTGTGTCACTTTTGGATACCTTTCTCTCAAGCACGTTCCTTGTCTCCCCGTGAATTGGTACCTGCTTTCTTTATCATGTCTGTGTTACTTATTTCTAACACACACATATCAGCCAGCCAATGTTCCATTCTATGTTCCAGGCTTGTGTCCCAATGAATACATTTTTCCAAATAATTTCTAATCATTGTGTAGGATTCCCTTGTACAGAGATACAATTTGCTTGGATCCAATCATGTATAGTGGGACATTGGATTTGTTTCCATTTCTTGGCTCTTTTGAAGCGTGCAACATAAATGTGGATGTGCAGGTTTTCTCGTCATATCCTGGATGCTGTTGCTCATAATGGGACATATGCAATGCCTTGCGTGTTCTTTTCAAGTTACTCTATACTCTTTTCAAGAGTGGTTGTAGTAGTTTACATTCCCAACATCAGTTCAGTACATTTCCTCTTTCAGGGAGTCAACTCCAGCACTTGTTGCTTGAGGTCAGAATATATCTCATTCTGACTTGGGGAAGATGTTATTTCAGTGTTGTTTTTATTTACATATCACTTACTTCCATTGATGGTTGTTATGTTTCTGTGTGTCATTACCATTTTTATTTCTTCTTCTGTGAAGTCTGTTTTCACATCCATGGCGAACTTCATGATTGAATTGTTGGATTTAGGAGGGATTAGTTTCTTGTGTCCCCTGTATGTTTGAAACATTAACCTTTTATAATATTTGTCTGTTACATTGCTGTTTGGCTGTCTGTCTGCTTTCATGACCATGTCCTTAGCTGTGCAGAAATTTTTATTTTAATGTACTCCCATTTTCCAATCTTTCATCAATCTGTTGTATGCCTCAGACTCTGTTCAGGAATTTCCTCCCTAGGCCTGGAAGACCTGATGTCTCTGCTACTCTGTTCTATTATAGTTATGAGGATTCACATTTGATGTTGAAATCTTAATCCATTTTGAGTTGACATCGGTGCTGCTATTATGCTAGGATCAGCTTTGATTTTTTTTTTCCTGTGGTGATCCTTTTTTCCCATTTCCAATAATTGAAGATGCTAATTTTTCTATTGTATGTATCTCATTCCTTGGTCAAAAATCAGCTGACTGCAAGTCTCTGGTATCTTTGAAGGTGTTCTGCCATATTGTATTCATCAGGCATCACCTTTTTGGCAATAGAAGGTTGTATTTTTTTAATAATGCTTTTGTAATAAAGCTTGAAATCAGGCATGTTGATACCGCTGATGTGGTTCTTTTTTTTTTTTTTTTTCAAATTTTTATTATCAAACTGATATACAGGGAGGTTACAATTTCATCCGTTAGGCATTGTATACATTTCTTGTACTGTTTGTTACCCTGTCCCTCATACCTTCCTCCCTCGTCCCCCTTTCCATTCCCCAACTGTGGTGTTCAGTGCATTTTAACCAAATAGTTTTGCAAGTATTGCTTTTTTAGTTGTTTCTCTTTTTTTACCCTATGTATCTCAATTTTGGTATTCCCTTTCAATTTCCTAATTCTAATACCAGTATACACGGTTTCCAAAATACTCAGATAAGATTACATAGTGTAGAAGTACATCCATTTTCCACATGAATGTAACAGACTTATTCAAAGGTTTTCAACATACAGCTATCAAAAACAGATTCTTCTAAGCATCAAGTGTAGCATACTCCAAAATATATACTTACATTGTCCATGGACAGAGTTTCAGAAAATACAAGACTATCGAAATTATTCCACGTCTTCAATCTTATCAAAGCAGAATCATGAAGGATTTCCAATTCACTTCTGAGAAGATGCTGGAGTAGCAGCAGAGCCCTAGGTAAACACATTTTGACATTACTGTTTTGCCCCACCAGAGAAAATCTTATTCCTAGAAAGACAGCCCAAGTAAGTTATAACTGTACAGCGATATTGGCCAGGAAGAAAAAATATACCTTGCTGGCCTGAAAACACAGATTTTTGTTCCAGTTGATGGTGCACCAACAAGCCAGTGCTGGCGCCCACACACTTTCCCATACTCCATGCACCTAAAGCACACAACAGCAACAGGGACAAAATCCTCCAGACAACTGCAGACAGACCAGGATTGCAGACTGAGCACCCAAAGGCTGAAATAGCAGAAAAAGTGTGAGTTCCTCTATAAAGACATCCTCACTCTCGCCCGTGAAGGAGTATCTGGAGCTTAGCCCTTCCACCATTGCTAGAGCAAAGTGCCATCTTTGTCACTGGCATAGGTTCAGACCAGACTGGAACAAAAGTAGGCCTTCAGAGAGCAAGGATGAATGGGCCATCTTTGAAAAAGGCAAGAGGGACCAATCAGGGAGAGCTAGCTCTGGCCAGGAGAAGGACCCCTGCCCAGGTAGGAGGGTCATCCTAGGCCATGACTCAGCGAGAGGTGACTTGACTGTTGAAATTTCTAAATTGAAAGTGAAAGCAATGGCCCCACAGCAGAGTAGTGGAGCCAGGGTTCCCAAAACTGTGCATGTGCCCCATCCACAGAGGATACCGAAGTCCCACTTGCAAGCTGTGTGAACCAGAGCGACCCAGGATCTCACCAACAAGGGATGCAGTTCAAAGTAGATCCACCCCCAGAAACTGAAAGCAAGTCAAACATGGCAAGCAGCAAAATATACTGCTGACCATCGCAAGGAAACCAGAGACTAAAAAGCCCATCCAAACAAGGAAGACTCCATTTTCTTTTCCATGTTTTTTTATGCTTTTATTGTGCTTTTTCCCATTTCTGAAATGTCATTTGGTTTTTATATTCCTTTTTTACCTATTTGTTTTTAGCAAAAAATTGTTTTGCTTGTTCGATTTTCTGGGTTTTTTTTTCCCCTTTTTAAAAAAAATTTTCTCTGCTTTGTGCATTTGTCTTCCACTATTTTTTCTTTATTTTCCTCTTCACATTCTCTTTCTTTAAAAACACTTTCCCAGGAATAACACCTCCACTCTTCTCTGTTAAATGAATTGTCTATCTTTTTAAACTACTTCTTTCTACCAATTCTACTATTCTCCACATTTCCACGTCACTGTAATTAAACCAAAATCATGACCCTCCCCCATAATATTTTACTATATTCTCTTCACTGCCGCTAACTGACCCTCCTTACTTACAGGAACTCCAGATTCCATTGATCTCAGGTTATTGGGTAGAGGGAATCCCTGCTTAAACCGAGTGAATCAAATGGGTTCAAAACAAAGCCTGCCAGTCCAAAAAGATTTTAATACAGTAACAAAAGTTACTCATATGATTGTAACAGTAAATACATAACTACTGAGTACAGGGTGCAGGATTTGTTGTTATATCAAAATTGTATTCTTCAGGAACAAAAATCTCATATTATATACAGGTATACAAGGTATCTGTATATAATTGTTAACCGCAAAGATTTACACAACAGTGCCTTGTAAGGTAGGCATGAGGTCTTCAACAGTGCTCACACATCTATCCAGCAATAGTAAACATCTCGTAAAAGTGAAAGGCAGGAATCAAATTTGTCAATCCAATGGCCTCTATAAACACGCTGGCATTGCAATCCTAGTATCAGATAAAAGTGACTTCAAATTAAAAACATTAAAAAAGAAAGAAAGAAGGTTACTACATTCTAATAAAGTGATCTCTGCTACAGGAGGATATAACCATCCTATATATCTACACAACAAATACAGGACGACCCAACTTCATCAAACGAACACTAATGACTCTAAAATCATTCACAGACCCAAACACATTGATAACTGGGAATTTAACACTCCACTATCACCTTTGGACAGATCAACACACCAAAAACTGAACAAAGAAACCACAGAAGTAAAAACCTGCATAGATCAACTAGACTTAACCGACATCTACAGAATATTCCAACCAGCAACAACATAGCACACATAGCAGATAGCACATAGCACATAGCAGTTAGCACATAGCAGATAGCAGATTTTGATTCGTTCAAACAAATTTCATATCGACCACAAAGTGTAAGGTAAATATTGTTGGTAAACTCTGGTGGCTACTTGTAAAAAATATTTTAATGTAGAAAGAAAAAGGCTTTGTACGTGTGTATAGATTTATCTGTTACTTTCTTTGTATCTACCTATCTATATGTTATCTACACCACGACATAACTACTTGGCAGAATATTGAGGTAATTGATAAACAATTCAGGATTGTCTGGCATAATCCTATTTCCTACAGCTATTCCAAATGACAGAAAATGCTCTTGAGTGACATCACATGAATTTCATAGCATTCTTGTGGACAGTTCCACTTCCTTCCATTTAATCTCTGGTACATGGCAAGAAAGAATAGAGTAAATTTCCAGACCTTGGATGTGTAACGGAGTATTGGGACAGAGTTTAGGACAGTGGTTCAACGTGTACAAGAGTCAGTTGTTTGACATTCCCCTTTACCAAATGTTTCTCTGTAGAAAAAAAAGTAAAAGTATTGTGTCCATTAAAAAAAAGTGGCTCTTTTCTCAGTGGATTTTGCTTTCATCTTTTCTAGAAGCAGGAATATCTGAACATTGAGGATAATTCAGTTTCTTGATGCCAATGGATTCGCTGAGTTGTAAAAATGGCATACATGCCTAGGATTTTCCATGCAGAGTATTAGTTTCTCAATACTTTGGAGAAATAATCACAAACAATCACGGTACTAGTAATGATCTCAAATATATGGAATCCGGAGGTTTCTTTATTTTTACTTTGAAATCCTTATTTGAAATTATTTCTTTTGATTTAATTTTCTGTGTTGGTAAACCAGGTGTCGCTGTAGTAGACCATGGAGCTCTTACTATTGTCTCTTTCTTTATCGTAGTAAGGAAATGACTTCTTCACACTGTGAGCAGTACAAAGGGTAAAGGAATGCAACAAAGGAATAGAAATTGTTGTAATTAACCATTCAAAGTTGGTGAACAGTTGATTGGAAAGTGAAGCAAGAGAAAAATGAGGGAGGAATTACCACGTTTGACAAATTTTATATACCCTATCTAATCAATGCATTTCTATGTTGATCACCTTGAGACATAACTTCAAAAGACTAGGCACACACACACACTCACTCATACACAAACACAAACTCACACACACAATCAATATTTTTCCTCTTTCTGATTATCTACCAACACTTGTAATATTTCCAGCAATGCACAAATTTTAGTACATTTTGAATGTTATTTTTTTGGATACATAGAAAAATCTAGTTTCCCACCGCAAAATGCATTTACGCTTAATTTTTTTACATTTTCTTTCTTATTTTCAGGATGATGTACAGTGGGGTTACAGAAACATGCTTCATATAGTGATTACATATGCATTTCTTCTCATACCTGCTATCCCTTCCTGATTTTTCTCCCTTCATCCCTCTGCTTCACCCCTCAAACCACTCCCTCAATTTCTTAATTATTTACACATTAACTCTATGTGTTAGTAATTCTTAATAATATTATAAAGTATAATAAACAGACGTCTGATCCTTCATGCTCAGTGTCACATTTAACTCTCAAAATTCTTATGTCCTCTATGCTTAGTAATTGTAAAGCAATTCATCCCAAAATGGTGATATATGCATATACCTCTCTTTCTTTATGCTTCCTGTAATCTGTTCCTCTTTTCCTCTGATATATCTCTTCCTAAGTCCCTTGATTAGCTCAGTTTGTTCTCTCACTACCCAATTCACTTGGTGAGCCCTTTCTGCTCTATTCCCCACCACATTTCCCATTCATTCGGTCTTGCAAAACGTCCTATTTAAAGAAGTCAAAGAATCCTTGCATATTGTCACACACTGTAACCAAATTGGAGCTGTCAATGATTAGGGGAGGGCTGGGAATATGGCCTAGTTGCAAGAGTGCTTGTCTCAATTATTAGGGGAAATCAAAAGACATTCATATGATTAGACATTTTTTTTTATTATTTTTACTCATAGATACGACAAGGAGAAATACTTGTTGAACACACGGTGTGGCAACTGATTATTTCTGCAAAGGAATAAATAAAAACACATTTTTTTTCTTTCGATGCATATAGTGCTAACACATATGTTCGTATTGTGGCTACAAATATTAGACACATCCTTGGATCTTGTACAGGTACTGCAAATTGAACAAATGCCTATTATCATGAATGAATTCCCTGCTTTCTTAACTTCCATATACACTGAAACCAATTAATTGTACAGCTTCTGGAAAACTATATTTGGACACTTGTGTGTCTTGACCCACTTGGAGGGAGTTGTACAGGTGAATCAATGAAAACTTATTATTTTAAGGACCTGGGCACATTTCCACAAGCCATATTCTAGGTTATACATACAGAGACACAAAACATGTAATGTAATTGTTTGAGCCAGGTCTTGAAAATTAGCACCAAGGGGAAGGGTTTGTAAATGCAAAGGTCAACAAGTAGGACAGTTAGCAATAATTTGCTTAGGTTGTTTAAAAGGAATTTTATTTTATTTTATTTTATTTATTCCTGTCCTGGGTCTTGGACTCAGGGTCTGAGGACAGTCCCTGGCTTCTTTTTTGCTCAAGGCTAGCAGGCACGCTGCCACTTGAACCACAGTGCCACTTCTGGCCATGTTCTATGTACGTGGCGCTAGGGAATCAAACCCATGGCTTCATGTGTATGAGGCAAGCATTCTTGCCACTGGGACATAATACCAACCCTAAAGGAATTTTATATGTGAAAGGTAAATGACCTGCATTAGAATGCCAAGATGCATGGTCTTCTTTTGCCGAAATGAAAGGGACTAAATCATCTACATGAAAATTACCACATGCCATAGGACCTGTCAAATTAGAATGAGCAAGAATCTGAATGACTTACAGTGAAGCTGTCTTTGGCATTACTGGCTTTGAATTGTTTCAATAGTGAATCTAGTGGGGGGTTTATGTGATAAATAACAACAGAATATATATTGCATAAAGCATGTGCTGCACAGGTCGACTGAGTGATTAAATTGAAAGTTATTAAGAAATTCTGTAAAGCATATATAACAGCCTGTGATTCATTTTATATGCCTATTGCCAGGGAGTGAGGAAAACTTGATATTTACCTTCTGTCCAAAAAGCACATTTGTTATTTTTGGTACTATCTTCAAAAATATTAGGCGAATTTAGAATGAGCTTAGAAAGTCAAATATTATCAGTACTATAAATTTGTTATTGAAATAATTTCCTTAAAAGACTAGAATGTAATTTGTATAAAACTTCTCCATTAAAGCCATTTAATGAAAAAGGGAGGAGATCAGGGGTTTGTAATGCAAATTTGAATTGTTATTTAGGTGTGGGGATGATAATCAAGTAGTTGTCCTGCCCATTGATTTCCAGGCACATTTTACAACCTTGCATGATAATAAAGCTGATTATCTCCAGACATGTGGTTTACATTTCTGATAATGTGTGCCTGGTACATATCAAAGTATTGTTGAACTGTGCTATTCCCCCTGTGGGGTAAACTTTGTAAGTAGATTTAATAGCCCATTAGGGACAGAAAAATCTACCCGGGATAAGAAATTTTGAGTCAGGGGTTTTTCTACTAAAAGTAATTCCTGACTTTCCTCACTCGTTAATACACAAGGGATATTTAAAGTCAAATCCTCTTGAAGAATAGAGAATAAATTATGCAAAGCATAGGTGGGAATGCCTAAGGAAGGATGAAGCCAATTAATGTCCTCTAGTAACTTTTGAAAATCAAGAGTATTTAATTATTCAGTACGAATTATTATAAATTGGAGAATAATTGCTTGTTTTTTTTAACTAAATATCCTAGATACTTTAATGGCTCCTCTGTCCAGATTTTATCAGGGGCAAATAGTAAACCATTTTCTTGCAAGTGGAAGGACAAAATTTGTAATAAGTATTATAGAATATCTTTATTAGGTGAAGCAAATAATTAGTCATCCATATAATGAATACATGAAACCTGAGCAAATCTTTTCCTGATAGGTTCTAGTGCTCTGGCTACAAAAGTTTGACACATAGTAGGTGAGTTCATCATGCCTGGTGGCAATAATTTCCATTTGAACCTTCCATGGTGTCCTTGGAGATTAATCCGACTTAAAGTAAAAGCAAAGCATGATAGGTCCTCATCAAATGAGAAAATAGTAAAGAAACAATCTTGCAAATCTTAGTATAATATTCCAATTTAAAGGAATCATACATAATTGGGGCAAGCAAAGATGTAAAGTATCTATAGGCCTCATAGCTGAATTTAGAGCGAGACAACCAGTGAGCAATCTCCATTTGTGAGAATTCTTTTTAATAACAGAATTAGGAGAGTTCTAGGTAGAGATAGAAACCTCAATATGATTTGAAGCTAACTTATCTCCACGAACTTGCAATTTGGCTGCCAACTTTTCTTTAGATAAGGGCCTTTGCTCACGACAAACTGGACAATCTGTCTGCCAAGTAAGTAATCTTACTGAGAAAGACATGCATCTGAACATCAAGGGAAAACTAAATGAGCTCCCCATTGTTCAAAGACGTCTAGTACAATTACGTTAATAGGTACTTACAAAAATTACGGATCAAAAATGGAATGTTGGCCTTCACCATCAGTACTATTCTGATATTCAAGATTTTGCTTAATAACTGAATCAAGTGTACTACTGACACCTTTTATTCTGCATTTGATAGTTTGAGTCACCCTGCCCCGATGCCCCATTCAATCTGGCTGATTATTGTGATGTCTTAGCCAGTAGCTAGCAATGCCTCTTTCCTATATAAAATGTACAACAAGGTGGTTTGTATGCTTCGTTGAAAATCCAGAAAACACATTGATATTTCATACTGTCAAAACCTCCTTGATAAGGGTTTGCAGAAGTTGATATAAATATGTAAGCAAAGAAAATCAATTGTGCAATACGATCACCAGAATTAATATCATAAGGTACAGGGGAGGTCTTAAGGATTTTAATTTGTCTATGTAGTCAGAGTCAGTTACTCCTGGTACAACTAACACCCCTTTAGCAATTAAAATGGAATGCTCCAAAAGAAGGCCCCAAGTCCCCCATGGTAAGGGACCGTATATGCAAGTTCTAATTCTGGAAATTAGCAGGGAAAGTTAAGGTTGGGCTTGAGAAAAGGTCCACTGTGGCACTCCCAATCTGGGCTGGTTGTAACGAAAAGATGGTGGGGAAGGCTCGTTCATAGGAATGCGACCATGAGGCTTGCCCTTTGCCCCCTTTCCTGAACACCTTGTACTTTCTCCCTGTGCTGCTTCCGATGAAAGGGGAAGCATATGTCCACCAATGTCAGTTTTAGATCAAAATTCTTGGGCCCAATGTACCCCACGTTTGCAGTGATGGAATATCCTAGGCGACTTTGTATTTGCCAGTTTTATTTTTACACAATTCATTTTAGTATGCCCTTGTCCCCACAGCCAAAACAGTTGAATTTCCCGGATTTGGGTACTTTCACACTAGCACCCAGAGTCTGTCCCAATAGCTTCATCTTTTGAGTGTCCAAAAATACACCTTGTACTGTTCTATCAATAATTTTCTGAAGGCGCACTATGAAGTCAAAGTAGGGTTCCTGGGCCCCTTGAATAAACCAGGCCTAAGAACCATCCTTTTTACTGTGGGAAATACCCAACCCCATGCCTCTAGCCATATCTCCTGCAGCCACTGGTCAATCTGCTTTGGGGTATTTACTAGATTCTGGGTCTTATAATCCCCAGTGCCTATTCACATATCATGTGTTATTTTGTGAATGGCTGCATTTAGGTAGTGAGCATTTTAGTGGTAATACTAGCAAGCATTGAAGCCATGATTTTTATTCCTAGATTAGAGTCCTGATTGATCACTCCTGGAATAATAGGTAAGCCCCTCAGAGCAGAGCTGCTACGGCCTAAAAATAAGCCAACAGATTCCCTTGGAAGTGGGCCAATGACTCCTGTAGAGAGGGGCTAAAATACCATTTTGGAAGTCAGTACTGTGCAGGTAGACGAACAGAGATCCAGTCCTGCACTTTCTGTTGTTGCTCAGAGGAGACTTGAAACTGATTGTTGCTGCAGGTTTTTGGGGGATATGCTTGAGTTTAGGGGAAAGAAGGAGCTGCTCCAAAATTTTTCTGTGGGTCCAGGGACTGGCTCCTCTGCCAGCTTACTGAAATCTGGCGGCCAGAGTCATTCAAATTAGATCTGAAATTTGTAACACAATGCTTCCTGTTTTTACAAAGGGGAGAAATTTCAGTAATAAATCTCCTTTTCTGATTAAGTCAGTGAGCCATTAAGTGGCCCCTTTGTCGGCAGGAAAAACAAATGCCAGGAATCCGAGCAGTACATAAATGTCCCCGTCGCCTTCTCCCCATCCAGGACATGCGGAAGAACTCTGGTACAGTCGGCCCTTGGAGCATGAGGCCATGCAGCTAGGATGGCCCAATGTCCGCACAAAGCTGAATATAGTCATTTATTCCTCCTTTTATCTTAGAGGGCCTGAGGGCTGCTTGGCAATTTGGGCATAAAGTTTTAGTAGCCAAGGTTCAAGAATGACTTGAGTGTGCTGGGAATATGGCCTAGTGGCAAGAGTGCTTGCCTCATGTACATGAAGCCCTGGGTTTGATTACCCCTCACCAGAGTTATAGAAAATGACCAGAAGTGGCGCTGTGACTCAAGGAGCAGAGTGCTAGCCTTGAGTAAAAAGAAGCCAGGGACAGTGCTCAGGCCCTGAGTTGAAGTCCCAAGACTGGCCAATGAGTAAGTAAATAAATAAATAAATAAATAAATAAATAAGAATGACTTGAGTATGTGGTACTGTAGAGCCATATTGAAAACAAGCATTCTTTAGATCTGTTATTTGTTTAAATGACAAACACTGATGAACTCTCTTGCTATCTTCACCTTGCCTGTCAGGGAATAAATGAAAACCAGAAATGTCCTCCCTTCTTGATAAGTCTGAGCCAAGGAAGTGTGCCACGTTTACTGTAGGAGGACCAGGCACTTTAAACAGCACAGGCAGAAATGGTACTAGCTGTGAGATCCTATCAGGCAGAGGTTGTGGTGGGAAAGGATGAAAGTCCGCCAGGATTCTGGGCAGGTCCCACAAGTCTTTACCTTTACAGGAGTTTGCTGCTTTGGATGATGTTGCGACAATAGGGCTATAATTGATTCCAAAATTTTCTCCACATGGATCAATCTGTCTTTAGTAAGCTCCTTGCATAATTTTTCCTCAGTGTCTGAGCCATCTGAGTCTTCCTTATTATCTACCGCAGTGGTTTGAGATCCTTTTAATTTTCTCAATTCTTCCCAATCAGCTGCATAAGCTTGGGGGTTGCATGATGCTCATCAAGTCCCTGTTCATTTTCTCTGATCAACTGATTGAATCTAATCCGTTCATGTCTACAATGGCATTATTTCTAAAGGATTCAGATTAGGACCATAAACTATTTCATACCACATAACTTCCTCTTTTTTTCTTGATAGTTTAATTTTTTCCTTTATTTTCAGAGTGATGTACCAAAGGATTAGAGGTTCATATGTAAGTCTGTAAGTATATTTCTAGTTCATCATGTTACCCACACTTCCCCACACTTCCAACTCCCTCGTATCTTTCCGCCTGATAAGTTTTAGAATTGGTTTACACAAATGTTTTTGTAAATTTTGCTTTAGGAGACATTTGTATTTTTATCATCTGGCTCTAGATTTCAGCATAATATTTCTCTTTACTAGTTTTTATACAGGAATCAAATTATTGACACTTTTCTTCCACTAATTTTGGGGGATTAAGTGTCTACAAATTTGGCTGACCAAGAGGTGTTTAACCGAGCTATTATGTATTGAATGGTTCCAGTAATATAATGTATATTGTATGTCCCAACAATAAAATAGCAAGGGGATGGGCTGAGGATATAGCCTAGTGGCAAGAGTGCCTGCCGCGGATACACAAGGCCCTAGGTTTGATTCCCGAGCACCACATATACAGAAAACGGCCAGAAGCAGCGCTGTGACTCAAGTGGCGGAGTGCTAGCCTTGAGCGGGAAGAACCAGGGACAGTGCTCAGGCCCGGAGTCCAAGGCCCAGGACTGGCCAAAAAAAAAAAAAAAAAAAAAAAAGCAAAGGGATCAGCAGTAACCCAAATGTGTATATTTAGGTACAGAGACCACTTAAACCAATCATGGAACCATCCCTTCCCTTGAGACTTCATTTTGCATTGTAGCTCAATATTTTTCTCACCAGAAACTATTATGACCTCTAAATTGTTTTCATAAAATCAACATCTTATCCCACTGCACATATAGGAACCCTTGTAAAGGAAGAGGAAATTCAGGCCTCTTTGGAACCTTGGAATGATTTTAAGTATGGTGTCTACATAACACTTTAGTTCACACAATAGTTATAAAATCTGTTAATTAATGGTTAAAAACCAAAAAATGAATAAATAAATAAGAATATAGCATGGGCCTGTGAGCCTATCCTCAGGAGTGAGATTTAAATTGACAAAGGTGCTTCTTAGTCAGTCTACGTGGTTGGTCAGTAGTAGGGGGCTTCCATTCATAGTGGAATATGGCTAGCTCGTACTAAGACCATTCATGAACTTCCAAGGAGTAGGATGGAGACGGGCCCATTCTATTGGACAAGCCAATGGAGGACTTTCTTTGATAACTTTTTTTCTGCTGAAAATCGAAAACACGGTGGTAAAAATGATTGATTTCACTGATTGCACGTGCAGGGCTTGCATAGTGTTATGAGCAAGCTGATTAACATAGTGATTAAAATAGATTAATATAGTTTGCACACTTTGTGTCAAACACACAGTACCTGGTTCAGCAGAGGCAACTAAGAAAATAAAGGGTACAATGCCTGCTATCAATGGCCATATAAATCGTCGAGGGCCCATGAGTTATTTTAAATATTTTATCACTTGGGTGGGGCATAGACTTGTTGTCTATAAAGTATAAAACTTCTTCTCAAATAATATTTCGATATGGTTTTGCCAGTGATGTTACATCATATCTGCAAGACATGGGCACAGGAGGATATTATCATTGTCCTTATGTTTAATATACTACGTGAAAAACCGGTGGAGTCCTCCTGTGGTGACTGGATATGAGTTTGGAACACTGGATCTTGTATATATGGTTATCTGACCTTGGAAAGATACTAAAAAATAGGGGAGGTTGTAACTAAAATGACAAGAAATGTACTCAATGCTTTATTATGTAACGGTAACTAATTTGCATCACCTTGTCAATAAAATTTAATTACAAATTATTAATTAAATACTCCCAACAAAGACACAAACACAGACAAACACACACTCTCACACACGCACACACACAATCAAGCAGTAGTTTTGTGGCTCACCCATATGGTGGACCATATAAATTCAAATTCTCTACTAAAAGAGGTAATTTTAATAATATTTTTAATGCAAGGGGGAGATCACTGACAAAAAAGCGTTTTTCACATTCAAATCTAACTGAAAAAAGATATAGAAGAATTTTATACATGTTTATGTATACAGATTTTCATTTCATGATCATCGTTCATCTCGTAAAACCTAAATATGCTTCTTAGAGAAATTGAAAAGGTATATTTCAGTAAAGGATTTCACCCTAACATTGATGTCAGCGTTCATTATAAACAATATACAAGCTAACCAAATTAGTAAGTGTTAAAAGCTAGTGGAAATGAAAACGCATTCAACGTGCCGAAAGTAATATTTATTATTTCATGTCATTAGCAAGACAAGGAAAAATATGTAGTCCTCAAATAGTAGGCCTCCGGATTATTTCTGCAAAGGAAAATAGAAAAAAGATCTTTGCATTATGGTGGAAGGTGTGATAATATACATTTCTGATTCTGCCTAAGAACAATAGAAAGTTACATCGTTGTTGTACAGATATGCAAAACTGAACAACTGCCTATTATTCTGAAAGAATTTCTTGCTTTTTTCAACTTCCATATACGCAGAAATGGACCAATGGGCAACTGCTGTTGACTTATGGTTTGAAACTCTATGGGTTTCAAATCACTTGAAGGTAGGTGAATACGTTAATACCCAGAGAATCCATTATGATCATGAAACAGGTACATTTCTTCTAACCTTAGTTTAGGTAACATAATAAGTTTCATCTAAGTAATAGAACAGTTTGTATATGTCTCACCTATGCAAGTATAATCAGTGTCACATGACAGGGACACAAAATATGAAATTTCCCCAAGTCTTATAACAAAAATAGTAAATATTGTGGACTACATGAGAAATGATTATCCTAAGATTTGAGATCCAAGTCATAATATTTCATCCAAAATTCTCTATATTAGATGAGATACAACCCATAAATGAAAAAAGGAGGCATTATTTTTGTGGAAAGTGACTTAGTAATGGATAAAAGGAAAATATAACTATAAGCCTCCTAAATTTTCTCAGGTTGTCTCATCAATCCACAGAGTCCCCAGAAACTTTTTCTTCTTGTCTCCCAAGTTATTTTGTTGAATATGAAAGTGACAACAGGGAACAACACACTTCCTTTTACTCTGTAATCACATATAGAGATCTTTCAAAAATCTAAATTGGAAGTTATCATTGCCTTACAAACTGTATACGTGGGCGAACATCTGGTGTGATTTTTACACAGAATATTCAAGGTATCACAGATCCATGTAAAGGAGGCCTTTTCACAAATATTTGGTGAAGGTTTGCAAGGAAATATTGAAAAATGAAAACAGGCTGTAAACACACATGATGCATTTATTGCTATTCTTGTTGAGCAAAGGGCATATAACATACAAACCCAAATAACACAATGTATCTGTATAGTTGCTTTTTACTACATTTAATCAAATTCATCTCCTTATGATTTTAGTAGCTACTTACATGAAGAGGAATTTCAGCCGCTCATTTGTTATTTCTGTGAATAAAATTAAATCGAAACGTATGTCATTGAAAAGTGAACGGTGGCTCTGACATACTGTCATATCTGTAACATTTTCTCAATATTGAATGGTACTCCGAGACCATTTTGAGTATGACTTTCCATAGATATCAATGAATTTGTTTGGAAATTTTTTTTGTTTATTTGTTTGTTTTGTATTTGCCTGTCCTGGGCCGTGGACTCAGGGCCTGAGCACTGTCCCTGGCTTCTTCCCGCTCAAGGCTAGCACTCTGCTACTTGAGCCACAGCGCCGCTTCTGGCCGTTTTCTGTATGTGTGGTGCTGGGGAATCGAACCTAGGGCCTTGTGTATCCGAGTCAGGCACTCTTGTCACTAGGCCATATCCCCAGCCCCTGGAAATGTTTTAAGATCATGAAGTAATTGCAGATTTACACATGCATGCTTTCACCAATCACCGTTCAGACAGCAATCTGAATATTTCTCTGAAAAGAGGAAATTTTTTTATTCCTAAAAGAAAAAGGCAGCTCTTCCACCTATCATAATTGTTTCCTTTATTTCTAAGAAATAGATCTTTGCCAAAGTGATAATGTCATTTTCTTACCTGTTTTGGCTAGAAGAATCTGCTCTACCCCAAACAAAAGTTGGGCTAGGGTTTTCCAAGGATTCTGGCAAACAGAAAAATGGATATTGTCTCCAGGTTATATATTACATTTTCTCTAACATTTACATGGCCAAGGAAAGACATAGGTATTAATGAAATAATAACCACCTTAAGGACCTAATATATCAATGATTTAAGTGGATAATAAACATGGAAAAGAAAGAGTCCTAAACTATAGATGGACAACCCTGTTTTATATATATTCTTTAAAGAATTCATTTCTGAATGCATGTCTTCATATATGAGGATGAGCATAACAGCTTTCTCTATGTTAGCCTACATTAAATTTCATGTTGAGCTAAAGAGTTTTGTATTATTTGCATCTATCTCTAAACTGGCATTCAGTTACAGCACTAAATCAAAATTTAATCAAGCTCTTTACCTTTATCCCAGTCTTCCTCAGAGGAAAGGCGATGCCCTGTATTTCCAGATTTCTTCTCTTGGGGTTGGGACCAAGTCATAGTAACTGCAAGAAGGAAAATAAGGAAAATGGAATCACAATATGTAACAGACTGAATCTGAATCAGATCTGATTTCTGTTTCGTGTATCAAGCTTACCTACATCATCCTCAATGCAACTTTGGTCTTCACATGCTGCTATACGTTTACTGAGTTGATCGCACGGCACCAAGTGCCGAGCATTGAAGGGACAAGTAGCCAATTTGGCAGCAATGTCCGGATGATTCTATAGAACCAGGATGTAAAAAATAAAAATAGTACAAATTTGGGGGATAAGGAAAGGGTTGCTGTTTCTATGCTTGACTTGTGGTTTTACCTTGGGCTTGTGTGCTGTACTAACACCAGTCTAGCACAAGAGGACGGACTAGTACAACGTCGACTCTTCTTCAATCTGTTTCTTACAATTTTTAGGGGCTGGAGGTGGATAAGATTCTCTCACACTCTATATCTCATACTCTCTTCGCCTAAAAGTACTTTGATTTAAACTCGTCATGACAAGATTGGAGGTCTGACACAGCAGCAAAATGCTGGATACTTAAAACAAAACTTTGGCATCTAAAAACATTCAGAATCATGAAATCTTATTGAGTAAAAAGGCATTTATTAATATATGCTACATGAATGGGTAAGACACATTGATCGAAAACACAACTGGAAATGCCCTCATTGTGTGTCTTGGTGCATGTGTGTGATACCATGTGCATGTAAAGTATAATTTGCATATATTCGCATTTAGATATAAGAATATTTGAAAACATATGAGCATGAATATGCATATGTATGTGTCTTTCTGTGCACATGTGTATATATAATCAGTGAGCATCCTTTGAAAAGCATAACAAAGGGAAGTTGTTTTCTGCCCAGAGCAAAGTTTTTTAACACAAAAAAATGAATTGGGATAGATAACTATATGAGCATTTGAAAGATTTCTTGTTCTATGTGAAAATAACTGTCGTGGTATCATTACAAAAAATACACCAAAATATACAAAACAGGCAAGACACATCTTCGTTATCATCAATTCAGGATCACTAGGTTTACTGAAAAGTAACATGGTTCAGGAATTATGTCCTGCCATAAGGCAATGCATCTGTCTTAATTTTTAGAAACTTTACTAAATTGCTGATTTAGAGTAGTTAAGTGTGAACAAGGAAACAAGTATAAAGTCGCTACACTCAGACTGAAATGATTGTCCTACAGAAAACATCTTGCAATGTTCTACTCATCCTAGAGTTCTGTAAACAAGTTGCACTGCTATTTCTTATCTGCACTACACAAAGATCAGATTACAAGAGCAAATACAAATATGTGTATACTGCATCTACCCAGGTGGTCTATTATTTCATTGACACATATTTAGCACATTTAGTCAAATATCAAGCTTCAAATTCATGTTTATAGTAAAGTATGACAAACTCCTCATTTTGAAATGCAACCCTACCTTTCTGCATTTCACCAGATGGTACGGGAATCGGCAGGCCCTGATCTTGTGACTCTTATCATAGGGGCATTGCAGTAACCTTTCAGGATCCAGAGATTCACCTGCAAAGAAAAATATCTAAGCAAATCTGGTATATTTTTGAGAAAATGTGATTCTTTCCCTTCTCTTCCAATTACAACGTATGCTTTAATTTCAAATTCCCTTCTGTGATGACAAAAATGATAACTATGCCTTTTGATATTATCATAGAAATAATAAGCGAATTCATTTCAGTTCCCATTTGTGAATTCTTAGGTCTAATTTGGGAAATATTTTTCCATTAATAGAAGGACTTTTTGCGGTTACTGTTTTGCAATATTCACGCTGTCCTCTGTTGACAGGGAAGGTGCATTGAGGCCAAGGCATTTACTTGCATTCTTATGTCTCAATAGTACGAATTCAAAATTCCACTGTACAATTATCAGAATGTCTCAATTCTGAACTCCATCCCATTGAATCTCCCCCACAGAGTTTTGCATACTGAGAATGCTAAACATAATATGATGGGAACTATTTGAAGTGTTCTTTTCAAAGGACATTGGGAACATGCTTACCTTCTTGCATTCTGGTAGACAGGGAAATATCTGCACTTCCTGTGAGGAGAAAAATTCTGTCAGAAAACCAATGAAGAATTACTTCCAGACCAGATGTCTCAAACATTATCATTTCTTTGGAGAAACAAAAGAATATTGAAGAACTTGGAAGATATTCAACTCATTAACTTTTGAGTTCTTTGATGCACATCCTGTAAGAACTGATTTTCTTAATACACAAATTACAGGCATTTTCAGAAGAAAAACAGGAGATAGTTTATGACTTATTTCAACACTGTTTATCTAAAGGGACATGAAGGCATCTTTTCTTGTTCATTCAAAGAGGGATGGAGTGTCTTTAAAGTATTAAACTGAAATTAGGTTTAAAATGAGAAAGACAAAGAAACTTGAGTTTCCTTTCCTTAAATTTAGGCCGCTTAGAAAACAAACTATTTGCGAGATTTTTTTATGAATAATCATTCTTAAGGCTGAAAAAGCATTCATTTGTAAATCAAACTCATCAAAAACTTTATTCGTTTCACACGACATGCTTTGAATTTAAAATTACCTTTTCCAGTTATTGAAGACAAACTAATTATGTGGCATCACAAACATGAAGCACTAGTAGTGAGTCCTGACTTTTCCTGGGAATAAAACAGGTGGTATATATCTATATCTATGTCTACATCTATATCTATATCTATAATTATCTATCTATCTATCTATCTATCTATCTATCTATCTATCTATCTATCTATGTGTGTGTATAGCTAAATGCATGGATGAAATCCTTAAATATTACATTGCCAAAATTTAGTATAAAATTGGTGTGCTTTGTTAATATTGTGATTAAAGTTAGAGAATGTCTTGCTGGCTCCATTTTTTACAATATTTCGACAAAGGATTATGTTGGTGCTTACAACTTTAGAACATTCCAAAAATGATGAGATCAAAGTTGCAAATTTGGACAGAGAGATAGTACCCCAAACGTATTGGCACATTTATGAATAACCGTTATGTTGAAGTAAAATGCAATTTACATAAACAGTTTCTGCTTAAGGCTAAAAAGAAAACGGGGAATGCAATTTTCTTATACATAAAGCATTCTACTAAAGGTGAGGTGCATCCCTTCCTCCAGGAGCAAAGAGCCCCTTGTAATGAGGTGTTCACTTTGCCGGGATTACTTTGATCTGGTGTCTCCTATATATGGGAGCACAACTAGAAGGACTGGATAATCAAACTCATTTTGGATTTAGGGTATCATTTCATGTCCTCTAGCGCCAGTATATGACAGTATTATAATTACTGGCCAAAATCCAGAAGAGAAAGTCCCATCTTCTCGCTGTGCTTTTTAATCACATTGCAATTTATTCCTCCTATGCTGTGAATAAGTCAAAAAGGGATATGTTTTGCTTCCATAGTTTGTTCAACTATCTTATATTAATACACTGCAGAATATAGATAATTGATTTTCCCAGCATAATAATTGCTGCCAACAATCAATTCATTGCATGTAACTCATTCCAAAGGAACGTTATACTTTCTAAGGTTAAACATTAAGAGAAGACACCTGAGAAACTACATGAATCTAATTAGAGTGACAGGGTAATAAGTGGCTTATAATACCTACTGGTATTTCTTAATATTGTCAAATATGAATGAAGGTTTTTTGACTTTTTGTTTTTGCGCTTTCAGAAAAACAAGTATCACCAGTGTGTGTCTTACTTTCTCGGGTAGACATGAATAAATTTCTCACAAATAAATCATGTTCTCACGAAATCAATGGTAAAACATTTTTAATAGATTGCTAGGAAGATCTTATTTCCAATAGTGTATCCAATTTACTCAGCATCAGGAATTCCTTGACAAATTTCAAGTCTTCAATACACACTGACTTGAGAAAGATGATTCCCTTTCAGTGACTCACATACCTGCCACATTTACATATGGGTTTCTAAGAAAGCACCAATTCAAAGAATTATGCAACAAACCAATGTAAATCTTCCCCATCCTTTTTAACTGTTAAAAGGGCCTAGACTTATCTCCAACATATTATGAGCCAAAATCATACTCGACAGCAAAAAACAAAATTTATTCATCGAAAGGACTTAGAGAACTCCATTTGTATTGTGCATATTACTATAAATTGTGGAAATGTTTCAGGTGCTGTTAAAAAATTTTCAAGGGACAGGAAATTGCTCTGTATTAAAAAATAGGAACATGGACAATAATGAATTACCTGTCTTGTTGATTAAAATGACATCCACTGAGACTGAATTAGCAAACCTAAGATACACTATGAAAGAAGGTATTCTAGTGGTAAAACTCATGAATTTTCATCCAGCTGTATTTTACCAGTTTAATCACACGCAAATAATCAGGCAACAATTGTATTTGAAAGGAATAAGGAGAAATCTCAAAATTGTAACAGTAGGACTGAAGTCAACAAAGTATATTAATCTTTATCATTAATTTCTTTGTCATAGACCAACATTCAAGGGACTTCATTCATGACAAGTGTTCAACATATTTGTGAAAATGTTTTCTAACTGGTAGATATCTATACTAAATAGTTCAAAATTTTCCAACTTTTGCAGGTCTCAAACAGGTAAATACCCGTTTGAACTCATATAATTCAGACAATAATTTCTAGATATTCCTGTATTCTTACTTGAACTATGGCTCAAGGGATCTATAGGTAATTATATCTAACAGAACATGACCTATAAATTGAGGGAACATTGGGCAATACTGAGAGTCATAGCTACAGATAATAACTGTTTCAAATATTAGTAAATTCCAGCATTAAATTTGTTGTGGGCATGAAACAAGTGTACAACCCCATAGAAATATCATTGTTAGACCTAAATAAAAGTGAGAGTAATGGTAGTAAATTTGAAGACGGACACATTGGAAATTGCTACATTCTCAATTCCAGGGACATAACATTTTTGATTATGTGATATGTTGGACAATACTTGGTATTTTGAAAAATAAGCAGGGAGTACCTCATGGGACTTCCGGTAAAGGAATTACAAAGAACCTTTGTAGCCAGAAATGTCACAGTGTATATCAAAGAGTGAAAAGTTAGTCCACACGAGATGGGGACTGATGACTGAGGAAAGGAAACGATGGAAATGATTGTTAGATGTCTCTGGAGGAGAACTGTACTTACCAAATTAGTGAAGAAGGCTCTCCCCTCAACGAAGTAAGCTGTTCCACCGTAGACCTTTCCGTAGTAACAGTTACTTTTAACTCCTGTCTCCCCCGTGTGGGGTCACTAGTATTGTGACGTGGCTAATATTGGTCACTTCCGGGTTATGATCTCAAGTCATTCACAAGCACTTCCGCATTTGACAACGGAAGTGCTCAATGCTGCCTTCTACCCGGAAGTGGGAGTCCTGTTTGTTCTTCCTGTCCATTGTTTATCTATGATATTGTACAAGTAAGCGAGGTTTCAGTAGTGGAATCCTGAGAGTCGTTTTCACACATTTTCAACTAGGCGAGTTTGGGATCCTGAGTTCCTTCTTCCTATACATTTCTGTTCTGCCCATGATCCAGTCTTTGGAAAAGCATGCACTTTTACACAAAGAGTTCACAGGAACCTATCAAGGAATATGTTGACCATTCTAGTTCTGAAAGTTTAACTATTTTCGCAAAACTTTGTACCTACATTATTATGGCCGCTTTTCCTCAGTGGTGACCATTCATGAAACATTACTTTTACAAAAAGATCAGGGAAAGTAGGCTCAGTTATGATTATGTGGTTCATACTAAATCAGAGAACTGGGACTATGCTCTCCATTTTCTAGTATGATTCATGTTCTTTTCTCCCTTATTAGCTGTGTATGTCTTCTTCATGTCTTTGAACTTGATTTCAAATATGTGTCTTATAAATTGATTTTGCTATTCTCAAAGAGAAAACAAAAGAATTTGTTTACTACCAGCCCTGTTTGACCAAGGACATTTGTGTCTTGATTATCAGTAGGTTTGAAAAAAAAGATTTAATCAAATCAAATGGCATCCCTTATTATCTGAAATTTATGTGAATATTCACATGATTCTGTATCACTAGTGTTGAAATGTTCCAATTGTTTCAAAACTTCGATGTTGTATACCAAATTTGGCACATTATCTCTATGTAACAGATCAGAATTAGAAAGAGAGCCTCAAAATTCTCCAGAATCAACTGATAATATTGACTTCCAGTTATGGTGCTTTTGCTAGGGTAATAGGAGTTTAAGTTACTCGCTAACCAAAATTTCATTATACCAATAATGTATACAAAGGTAGATGAAGAAATTTTTAACAAGGAATCAAGGAAATTTTGAGGGAGTATTGAGGTGAGAGAAAAATGTGCATAAATTTCTTCTCACAGCTTTTATGTCCTTGCTCATTTTTCTGCCTCTTTCCTTCACATTGTCGTCTTGCACAAACCAACTTCCTTTTTCATTATTTTTTCCAAAACAAAAAATTATATACTTAATATCTATTGTCAATCTAATCTCTAAATCCTCTAGTAATATTAACTATAAAACAATTCCTTGCAGATTGGGTAATATATAGATATCCATCTGAATTTATGTACATAAATATTAGTGTTTGTGTGTCACATTTGGATACCTTTCTCTCAAGCACGTTCCTTGTCTCCCCGTGAATTGGTACCTGAGTCCTGCTTTCTTTATCATGTCTCTGTTACTTATTTCTAACATAGACATATCAGCCAGCCAATGTTCCATTCTATGTTCCAGGCTTGTGTCCCAATGAATACCTTTTTCCAAATGTTTTCTAATCATTGTGTAGGATTCCCTTGTAGAGAGATACCATTTGCTTGGATCCAATCATGTATAGTGGGACATTGGATTTGTTTCCATTTCTTGGCTCTTTTGAAGCGTGCAACACAAACGTGGATGTGCAGGTTTTCTCGTCATATCCTGGATCCTGTTGCTCAGAATGGGACATGTGCTATGCCTTGCGTGTTCTTTTCAAGATACTCTATACTCTTTTCAAGAGTGATTGTAGTAGTTTACATTCCCAACATCAGTTCAGTACATTTCCTCTTTCAGGGAGTCAACTCCAGCACTTGTTGCTTGAGTTCAGAATATATCTCATTCTGACTTGGGGAAGATGATATTTCAGTGTTGTTTATATTTACATATCATTTACTTCCATTGATGGTTGTTGTTTCTGTGTGTCATTACCATTTTTATTTCTTCTTCTGTGAAGTCTGTTTTCACATCCATGGCGAACTTCATGATTGAATTGTTGGATTTAGGAGGGATTAGTTTCTTGTGTCCCCTGTATGTGAGAAACATTAACCTTTTATAATATTTGTCTGTTACATTGCTGTTTGGCTGTCTGTCTGCTTTCATGACCATGTCCTTAGCTGTGCAGAAATTTTTATTTTAATGTACTCCCATTTTCCAATCTTTCATCAATCTGTTGTGTGCCTCAGACTCTGTTCAGGAAGTTCCTCCCTAGGCCTGGAAGACCTGATGTCTCTGCTCCTCTGTTCTATTATAGTTATGAGGATTCACATTTGATGTTGAAATCTTAATCCATTTTGAGTTGATATCGGTGCTGCTATCACGCTAGGATAAGCTTTGATTTTTTTTTTCCTGTGGTGATCCTTTTTTCCCATTTCCAATAATTGAAGATGCTAATTTTTCTATTGTATGTCTCTCATTCCTTGGTCAAATATCAGCTGACTGCAAGTCTCTGGTTTCTTTGAAGGTGTTCTGCCATATTGTATTCATCAGGCATCACCTTTTTGGCAATAGAAGGTTGTATTTTTTTAATAATGCTTTTGTAATAGAGCTTGAAATCAGGCATTTTGATACCGCTGATGTGGTTCTTTTTTTTCAAATTTTTATTATCAAACTGATATACAGTGAGGTTACAGTTTCATACGTTAAGCATTGTATACATTTCTTGTACTGTTTGTTACCCTGTCCCTCATGCCCTCCTCCTTCCTCCCCCTTTCCATTCCTCCACTGTGGTGTTCAGTGCATTTTAAGCAAACAGTTTTGCAAGTATTGCTTTTTTAGTTGTTTCTCTTTTTTTACTCTGTGTATCTCAATTTTGGTATTCCCTTTCAATTTCCTAATTCTAATACAAGTATACACGGTTTCCAAAATACTCAGATAAGATTACAGAGATAGTGTAGAAGTACATCCATTTTCCACATGAATATAACAGACTTGTTCAAAGGTTTTCAACATACAGCTATCAAAAACAGATTCTTCTAAGCATCAAGTGTAGCATACTCCAAAATATATACTTACATTGTCCATGGACAGAGTTTCAGCAAATACAAGAGTATCGACATTATTCCACGTCTTCAATCTTATCAAAGCAGAATCATGAAGGATTTCCAATTCACTTCTGAGAAGATGCCGGAGTAGCAGCAGAGCCCTAGGTAAACACATTTTGACATTACAGTTTTGCCCCACCAGAGAAAATCTTATTCCTAGAAAGACAGCCCAAGTAAGTTAGAACTGTACAGCGATATTGGCCAGGAAGAAAAAAATATACTTTGCTGGCCTGAAAACACAGATTTTTGTTCCAGTTGGTGGTGCACCAACAAGCCAGTGCTGGCGCCCACACACTTCCCCATACTCCATGCACCTGAAGCACACAACAGCAACAGGGACAAAATCCTCCAGACAACAGCAGACAGACCTGGATTGCAGACTGAGCACCCAAAGGCTGAAATAGCAGAGAAAGTGTGAGTACCTCTATAAAGACATCCTCACTCGTGCCCGTGAAGTAGTATCTGGAGCTTAGCCCTTCCACCATTGCTAGAGCAAAGTGCCATCTTTGTCACTGGCATAGGTTCAGACCAGACTGGAACAAAAGTAAGCCTTCAGAAAGCAAGGATGAATGGGCCATCTTTGAAAAAGGCAAGAGGGACCAATCAGGGAGAGCTAGCTCTGGCCAGGAGAAGGACCCCTGCCCAGGTAGGAGGGTCATCCTAGGCCATGTCTCAGAGAGAGTTGCACCGCCTTGACTGTTGAAATTTCTAAATTGAAAGTGAAAGCAATGGCCCCACTGCAGAGTAGTGGAGCCAGGGTTCCCAAAACTGTGCATGTGCCCCATCCACAGAGGATACCGAAGTCCCACTAGCAATCTGTGTGAACCAGAGCGACCCAGGATCTCACCAACAAGGGATGCAGTTCAAAGTAGATCCACCCCCAAAAACTGAAAGCAAGTCAAACATGGCAAGCAGCAAAATATACTGCTGACCATCGCAAGGCAACCAGAGACTAAAAAGCCCATCCAAACAAGGAAGACTCCATTTTCTTTTCCAAGTTTATTTATGCTTTTATTGTGTTTTTTTCAATTTCTGAATTGTCATTTGGTTTTTATATTCCTTTTTTACCTGTTTGTATTTAGCAAAAAAATTGTTTTGCTTGTTTGATTTTCTGGTGTTTTTTTT
Source organism: Perognathus longimembris pacificus (assembly GCF_023159225.1). Classification (NCBI taxonomy): domain Eukaryota; kingdom Metazoa; phylum Chordata; class Mammalia; order Rodentia; family Heteromyidae; genus Perognathus; species Perognathus longimembris. The sequence goes on along the minus strand of NW_025961377.1, from coordinate 79,001 downwards.
TTTTTCTCCTTTTGAAAATAAATTTTCTCTGTTTTGTGCATGTGTCTTCCACTATTTTTTCTTTATTTTCCTCTTCATATTCTCTTTCTTTAAAAATACTTTCCTAGGAATAACACCTCCACTCTTCTCTGTTAAATGAATTGTCTATCTTTTTAAACTACTTCTTTCTACCAATTCTACTATTCTCCACATTTCCACGTCACTGTAATTAAACCAAAATCAAGACCCTCCCCCATAATATTTTACTCTATTCTCTTCACTGCCCCTAACTGACCCTCCTTACTTACAGGAACTCCAGATTCCATTGTCCTCACGTTATTGGGTAGAGGGTATCCCTGCTCAAAACGAGTGAATCAAATGGGTTCAAAGACAAAGCATGCCAGTCCAAAAAGAAATTAATACAGTAACAAAAGTTACTCATATGATTGTAACAGTAAATACATAACTACTGAGTACAAGGTGCAGGATTTGTTGTTATATCAAAATTGTATTCTTCAGGAACACCAATCTCATATTATATACAGGTATACAAGGTATCTGTATATAATTGTTAACGTCAAAGATTTACACAACAGTGCCTTGTAAGGTACGCATGAGGTCTTCAACGGTGCTCACACATCTATCCAGCAAAAGTAAACATCTCGTAAAAGTTAAAGGCTCGAATCAAATTTGTCAATCCAATGGCCCCTATAAACAGGCTGACATTGCAATCCTAGTATCAGATAAAAATGACTTCAAATTAAAAACATTAAAAAAGCAACAAAGAAGGTTACTACATTCTAATAAAGGGATCTCTGCTACAGGAGGATATAACCATCCTATATATCTACACAACAAATACAGGACGACCCAACTTCATCAAACGAACACTAATGACTCTAAAATCATTCACAGACCCAAACCCATTGATAACTGGGGAATTTAACACTCCACTATCACCTTTGGACAGATCAACACACCAAAAACTGAACAAAGAAACCACAGAACTAAAAACCTGCGTAGATCAACTAGACTTAACCGACATCTACAGAATATTCCAACCAGCAACAACATAGCACACATAGCAGATAGCAGATAGCACATAGCACATAGCAGATAGCACATAGCAGATGGCAGATTTTGATTCGTTCAAACAAATTTCATATCGACCACAAAGTGTAAGGTAAATATTGTTTGAAACTCTGGTGGCTACTTGTAAAAAATATTTTAATGTAGAAAGGAAAAGCCTTTGTAACGTGTGTATAGATTTATCTGTCAGTATCTTTGTATCTACATATCTATATGTTATCTACACCACGACATAATTACTTGGAAGAATATTGAGGTAATTGATAAACAATTCAGGATTGCCTGGCATAATCCTATTTCCTACAGCTTTTCCAAATGACAGAAAATGCTCTTGAGTGACATCACATGAATTTCATAGCATTCTTTTGGAGAGTTCCACTTCCTTCCATTTAATCTCTGGTACATGGCAAGAAAGAATAGAGTAATTTTCCAGACCTTGGATGTGTAACAGAGTATTGGGACAGAGTTTAGGACAGTGTTTCAACATGTACAAGAGTCAGTTGTTTGAAATTCCCCTTTACCAAATGTTTCTCTGTAGAAAGCAAAAGTAAAAGTATTGTGTCCATTAAATGAAAGTGGCTCTTTTCTCAGTGGATTTTGCGTTCAGCTTTTCTAGAAACAGGAATATCTGAACATTGAGGATAATTCAGTTTGTTGATGCCAAAACACTCCATAGCAGGAAGAACAGTGCTGGAGGTATGTTAATATCTACTTTCCAACTTTTGGAAGCTTCAGGTTGAAAATCTTTTTGGTCCTGGTACAACAAAAGGCCAAAAATCAAGAAAATGTGATTGAAGACAGAGAAGTCAACATATACACCTATGACACCTTGGTTTTTTATAATTAAGACAAAAGAATTGGATAGAAAAGCACAGCCTTTTCAAGAAATGTTAAGGCAGAATACTTTAAACTCTTCCGCCAACCAAAAGTACATCAATGTGTGTCTCCTCACAACACTAAAAATTCTAATTGGATCAGGGACTCGAGGTAAAATGGATTCAATAAATATGCAAGAAGAACGAGGAAAAACACTATGGCTTCTGAGCACAGATTAACAGATTTCTATAAAATCTAACAACCACATTAAATCACAGTATTGTACAAAAAGACGTCCATGGAATTGCTAAGCTCCAAATGATAAATTATGAAGAGAGAGGAGAGCACAGAATATGAGAGAAGATATGCAGTAGCTACTAAACAAATAGGGCTCTCAAATACAAAATATAATTGAAACTCAAATAAATAAAATTCTTTAGACACTCTGCAAAGCAGTACACCACATCTGCAATAAAATATACACATAGATTATGATCGAGCAATCTCAATGGTGGGCATTCACTGTAAAGATCATAAAGAATTCCATGCTAAAACTTCCACCATGATCATGATCATTGCAGCATTCTCTCAAATAGCCAACATATGTAACCAACTCTTTAGGCCATCAGTTGATGAATGGAACAACAGAAAGTGGTTTTATATTCATAGTCGAGGCTTTCTTCAGATGAATGACATCCTCACATTTCTAAGAAAATAGAAAGCCTTAGGAAAACATTATGTCGTATGAAGTGAACCAGCGGCAAACAGAGCCAATGGATTCACTGAGTGGTAAAAATGGCATACATGCCTAGGATTTTCCATGCAGAGTATCACAGTTTCTCAATACTATGGAGAAATAATCACAAACAATCATGGTAATAGTAATGATCTCAAATATATGGAATCCGGAGGTTTCTTTATTTTTATTTTGAAATCCTTATTTGAAATTATTTCTTTTGATTTAATTTTCTGTGTTTGTAAACCAGGTGTCGCTGTAGTAGACCATGGAGCTCTTACTATTGTCTCTTTCTTTATCGTAGTAAGGAAATGACTTCTTCACACTGTGAGAAGTACAAAGGGTAAAGGAATGCAACAAAGAAATAGAAATAGTTGTAATTAACCATTCAAAGATGGTGAACAGTTGATTGGAAAGTGAAACAAGAGAAAAATGAGGGAGGAATTTCCACGTTTGACAAATTTTATATACCCTGTCTTAGCAATGCATTTCTATGTTGATCACCATGAGACATAACTTCAAAAGACTAGGCACAACACACTCACGCACTCAAACACAAACACAAACACACACAGAATCAAAAATTTTCTTCTTTCTGATTATCTACCAACACTTGTAATATTTCCAACAATGCACAAATTTTAATACATTTTGAATGTTATTTTTTTGGATACATAGAAAAATCTAGTTTCCCAACACAAAATGCATTTACACTTAATTTTTTACATTTTTTTCTTATTTTCAGGATGATATACAGTGGGGTTACAGAAACATGCTTCATATAGTGATTACATATGCATTTCTTCTCATACCTGCTATCCCTTCCTGATTTTTCTCCCTTCATCCCTCTGCTTCACCCCTCAAACCACTCCCTCAAATTCTTAATTATTTACACATTAACTCTATGTGTTAGTAATTCTTAATAATATTATAAAGTAAAATAAACAGACGTCTGTTCCTCATGCTCAGTGTCACATTCAATTCTCAAAATTCTTATGTCCTCTATGCTTAGTAATTGTAAAGCAATTCATCCCAAAATGGTGATATATGCATATACCTCTCTTTCTTTATGCTTCCTGTAAGCTGTTCCTCTTTTCCTGTGATATATCTCTTCCTAAGTCCCTTGATTAGCTCAGGTTGTTCTGCTCACTACCCAATTCACTTGGTGAGCCCTTTCTGCTGTATTCCCCACCACATTTCCATTCATTCGGTCTTGCAAATCGTCCTATTTAAAGAAGTCAAAGAATCCTTGCATATTGTCACACACTGAAATTATTTCGATATTGAGAATCTTTCGTAGTAAGAAAAGCTCACAGAGTTGAATTTTTTCTTTTTACAAAAACTCCCAGAAGTGTTTGGCTCACCAAATTGATGTTTACATAATGTCACATAAATTGACGTTCTCTTTTAAAGAGGTAAATTTGGTGATACTTTCTTACATGCAAGAATACATCATGAAATGAAACATATCAGACTCATGTAAAAGTAACTGAAGAACAATCATAGGAGGACTTTACATGTTAACGTACTTAGATTTCCATTTAATGATCATAATTGCATTTCTCCTACCTAACTGTGCTTTCTCAAATATTAAGTGATATACTTCTATAAGGAAAGAAACACCTCCACTTATGTCAGAATTCACTGTAAAGAATATACACTGTAACCAAATTGGAGGTTTAAATGATTAGGGGAGGGCTGGGAATATGGCCTAGTTGCAAGAGTGCTTGTCTCAATTATTAGAGGAAATCAAAAGACATTCATATGATTAGACTTTTTTTTAAATTATTTTTACTCATAGATAAGACAAGGAGAAATACTTGTTGAACTCAACACGGTGGGGCAACTGATTATTTCTGCAAAGGCATAAATAAAAAAACATTTTTTTTCATTCGATGCATAGAGTGCTAACACATATGTTTGTATTGTGTCTACAAACATTAGACACATCCTTGGATCTTCTAGAGGTACTGCAAATTGAACAAATGCCTATTATCATGAAGGAATTCCCTGCTTTCTTAACTTCCATATACACTGAAACCAATTAATTGGACAGCATCTGGAAAACTATACTTGGACACTTGTGTGTCTTGACCCACTTGGAGGTACTTGTACAGGTGAATCAATGAATACTCATTATTTTAAGGACCCGGGCACATTTCCACAAGCCATATCCTAGGTTATACATACAGAGACACAAAACATGTAATGTCACCTAGCCTCAGGCCAAAAATAGTAAATAATTACGAGTACATAAGAAATCATAATCCTAAGATTTCAAATCAAATTGATAATATTTGACCTACATTTCTCTGCCTAAACTTTGATCCAAACCGCAAATGTAAAAAGAAAGCATCATTATAGCAAAAGTGTCTTACGAAGGATAGAACAAAACTCTAAGTACATGTCTAAAGTTTCACAGGTACTCTCATCAATCTGCAGGTTGACTAGGATATTTTTATTGTTCTCCCCCAGAATAACTTGCTGGAACAAGCAAGTGACAGCAGGGAAGAACATACTTACATTTACATTTACACTGGACTCACAAGAAGGAATCAACCAAGAATTTAAATTAGAATCTAAATTCCCTTATCACTCTGCATTCTTGAGCTTTCATCCTGTTTGTTATTCAAATAGAAATCACAAGGAATCACAGATTAAAGAAGAGAAAATAGCGTCATGAGTTTTGCACTATGACAAAGAATCCATATATTATTTTTATTGTAACAGCAGCAGTGGGCATTGACATTAAAATATGAAGGAAAAGTAAATTGATTTACTGTGAGCAAACAGAAGTATAATATTGATTTAGCTTAAGAATTAGTGTAGCAAATTTATCAGGCAATGTACCAAAAAACGTACTTTATCCAAAGATATGAGTTAATGATTCATAGTAATTGGACATAAAAGCTTTCTTCGTTTGCTAGTCATATATTTATTTATATAAATTAGACGTCTGGGTTAAATGCTTAAAGTGGGTTTTGCATGTGCTTTGTAACAAAAGACACTGTATCACTTCTATATTGAGGCCCATCAATTTACAATTTACAGTGTTGGTCATGACATAAGGCTAAACAAAGGGTTGGAATACCTCTCTTTTATGAGCCCATGGGAAATACCAAGGACTGTAACAGGTATTCCATAATGACTCTGGGCTTTTTGAAACCAAATAAAGAAAACTTATGAATATCATTTGAAATATTTTATTCGTATGATTCTTTAAGTGTCTGGCTCTATTTTGCCTTCTAAGGGCTGTTGTACAACAGGCTACAAAAAAAATGGACTGTTTCAGATTGTATCATGACCCAATTTAAGAATACTATCAAAACTAGGAAAATTTGCAATGATGTAATTCAACCAACTTCAAGGACAATTCTAAGAGCTATCATGGGTCACTCTGTCCTTAATCATAATCAATAAATGCATCTTCATTTGTAAGTGTGCAATGTCCAAGTACTTGAGCTATATAAGCGTTTAATCATATAATAGAAATATTTAAGACAGTGTAGAGAAATTTATTATAATTTCATAATATATATGCATGTTAACTGCTGTTTGAATAGTTCGTGTACAGGCCATTGTTTGCAGTTTGTAATGAGTATATATGGTTTGCAAAATATTTAAACGGCAAAACGCATTAATATTATTATATGCAGATGATACTGGGAATGTTTGTGTTCTAAGTGGATCAACAAAGACTTTATTTCAGACTGGATTCAATAGAAGACCATGTTTTCTACAGTCCTAACAAGGTGCCCTGAGCCATACCTAGGTGTTCATGACTCCTACTAAATTAACATAATCATGTATGCTCCCCTAATTAATGAAGATATTTCACTATTGATGTTGCCATGGATGCAAGTGATATAAGTTGGAACACTATTTCCACGTGTGAAACTAAAAATATGACCAACATTCAGAAATGAATTACACATAAAAATTGAAATGTTTATCAAAATGGCTCACTATAAACAGATTAGCACAAGAGATAACAAAGTAGCCAGGTAATGATTTCCAAAATATTTGGAGACAAAATTGAAGGAAATATTTTGTGCTCAATTTTCACCTGTTACACATTCAGGTTCTTTCCTACTACAATAATTACCATGGAAACACTCAGGTATATTCATCCTGGATTTCAAAATTTGAATTACCATGGAGTCACATAAAAGGATATTCCCAAAGATATTAAGTGGAAAATAATTCTATAACAGCAAACTACTTTTGGAGGATATCTCACTTTCAAATTCAGACATGGCATAGAAGACATGTAAGATAGCATAGAAGACATGTAAGATTGAGCAACTCCACTGCTGCTCATAATTGGTTTATGGAGTATGAGATTGTATAGCTTTTCAGGAGCAAAATTATGTTTGGTGCAGTTTTGTAACCACAAACCAAAAGGACTAGGAGAGATGTGTATCTTATAGGTGTGAGATCTCACAGACCAAACGGACAGTCTAACCAGCCGAGTTCTACTGGGATTTTATAAACCTCCATGTTGAATTAAAAATATTGATATCTAAAGGGTTAACATGGAGAATTGCCGAGACAGATAGCTTTAGAGAACTGAGAGTAAGAGATGTTAGAATCTTGTCCTTCTTCCATAGGATAGACTGGAATGCCAGACAGATAACAGAGAGGGATTAAGTCAGGACTAGATATAGATGCAGAGACTGGGGATTTGGTCCACAAATCTTGATGTAATAAGGGTGGTTTAAAGATACTGGTCCAATACAATACCTCTGAATTAGCCCCTGCCATAGAGTTACAAGACACAGGTTAACATAGCACACATAGGCAGGTGTAGATGTTCCAGAGTCAGCACTTTTTCAGTAGATAGCACTACCTCTTGGGCTTTGTGAGACAGCGCTTTTACCTGTCCCCATAAGGGAAAAGGGGCTGTCCTTCCTCTGTGAGGATTTTTATGGAGACTGTGGGCAGCCATGGCTTGGATTGGGATGGTCTCATAGCATAGATGAGGATGTCTTACCCTAATCTTTGTGTTCTGGGGGCACTCCTTGTCGGACTCAGCAGAGTGGATGCCAGAAGTTTTGGACATCTTCTGTAGAAACATAAGCATTCCATAGCCCCTGGATTAACAACTGCCAAGGGGCCCAATCTAACCCAACCCCCAATCTAATCCAAACAGGATGTGGCTTGATTAACATACATGGAGTTAGGAAGTGTTGCTTGGCTATGACCAAAACATCTCCTTGAGGCAAATTTAAAAACTTAAGAACAAATAGTGCTTCTGCAATAACAGCTCAGTCTATTTTATAAAGGCTATTCATAGATGTGGAATACTCCTCAGTACTATACATATTCAACATCTTTTACTTTTTAATTTGTCTTTTCAAAGTACAGTGAGCTCATTCTACTCTACCTTGAGATTGAGGTTTATATTCAACTGATGTAACATGGAAGATATTACGAAATTCTAAATATATTTGCACTTATTTACTGGATTCAGCTGGTCCATTGTTAGTTTTTATTTGAGAAGAAATCTACATGACTGCACATGTTTCTTCTAAATGTTGAATGACCTGAGTCCATTTTTCACCAGTTAGAGCTGTGCCCCTCCCAAAAAAGGAATGTGTCAATAGTTACAAGCACATCTTGTAGGCAGACAAATTCAGGGATGTGTGTTACATCCATTTGCCAATTATTGTTTGGAGCCAGGCCTTGAAGATTAGCACCAAGGGGAAGGGTTTGTAAATGCAAAGGTCAACAAGTAGGACAGTTAGCAATAATTTGCTTAGGTTGTTTAAAAGGAATTTTATTTTATTTACTCCCGACCTTGGTCTTGGACTCAGTGCCTGAGGACACTCCCTGGTTCTTTTTTGTTCAAGGCTAGCTAGCACGCTGCCACTTGAACCACAGTGCCACATCTGGCCATGTTCTATGTATGTGGCCCTAGGGAATCAAACCCATGTCTTCATGTATATGAGGCAAGCATTCTTGCCACTAGGACATAATCCCAACCCTAAAAGGAATTTTATATGTGACAGGTAAATGACCTGCATTAGAGTGCCATGATGCATGGTCTTCTTTTGCCGAAATAAAAGGGACTAAATCATCTACATGAAAATTACCACGTGCCATGGGACCTGTCAAATTAGAATGAGCAAGAATGTGAATGACATACAGTAAATGCTGTCTTTGGCATTACTGGCTTTGAATTGTTTAAATAGTGAATCTAGTGGGGGGTTTATGTGATAAATAACAACAGAATATATATTGCATAGAACATGTGCTGCACAAGTCGACTGAGTGATTAAATTGAAAGTTATTAAGAAATTCTGTAAAGCGTATATAACAGCCTGTGATTCATTTTGTGTGCCTATTGCCAGGGAGTGAGGAAAACTTGATATTTACCTTCTGTCCAAAAAGCACATTTGTTATTTTTGGTACTATCTTCAAAAATATTAGGCGAATTTAGAATGGCCTTAGAAAGTTAAATATTATCAGTAATATAAATTTGTTATTGAAATAATTTCCTTAAAGGACTAGAAGGTAATTGGTATAAAACTTCTTCATGAAAGCCATTCAATGAAAAAGGGAGGAGATCAGAGGATTGTAATGCAAATTTGAATTGTTATTTAGGTGTGGGGATGATAATCAAGTTGTTGTCCTCCCCATTGATTTGCAGGCACATTTTACAGCCTTGCATGATAATAAAGCTGATTATCTCTAGACATGTGCTTTACATTTCAGACAATGTGTGCCTGGTACTTACCAAACTCTTGTTGAACTGTGCTATTCCCCCTGTGGGGTAGACTTTGTAAGTAGATTTAATAGCCCATTAGGGACACAAAAATCTACCCGGGATAAGAAATTTTGAGTCAGGGGTTTTTCTACTAAAAGTAATTCCTGACTTTCCTCACTAGTTAATACACAAGGGCTATTTAAAGTTAAATCCTCTTGAAGAATGGAGAATACATTATGCAAAGCATATGTGGGAATGCCTAAGGAAGGATGAAGCCAATTAATGTCCCCTAGTAACATTTGAAAATCAAGAGTATTTAATTTTTCAGTACGAATTTTTATAAATTGGAGAATAATTGCTTGTTTTTTTTAAACTAAATATCCTAGATACTTTAATGGCTCCTCTGTCCAGATTTTATCAGGGGCAACTAATAAACCATTTTCTTGCAAGTGGAAGGGCAAAATTTGTAATAAGTCTGATAGAATATATTTATTAGGTGCAGCAAATAATTAGTCATCCATATAATGAATACATGAAAAATGAGCAAATCTTTTCCTAATAGGTTCTAGTGCTCTGGCTACAAAAGTTTGACACATAGTAGGTGAGTTCATCATACCTGGTGGCAATAATTTCCATTTAAACCTTCCATGGGGTCCTTGGAGTTTAATCCGACTTAAAGTAAAAGCAAAGCATGACAGGTCCTCATGAAATAAGAAAATAGTAAAGAAATAATCTTGCAAATCTTAGTATAATATGCCAATTTAAAGGAATCATACATGATTGTGGCAGGCCATGTTGTAAAATATAGGCCTCAAAGCTGCATTTAGAGCTCGACAATCCGTGAGCAATCTGCATTTGTGAGATTTCTTTTTAATAACAGAAATAGGAGAGTTCCAGGTAGAGATAGAAACCTCAATATGATTTGAAGCTAACTTATCTCCAACAACTTGCATTGTGGCCGCCAACTTTTCCTTAGATAAGGGCCTTTGCTCACGGCAAACTAGACAATCTGTCTGCCAATTAAGTAATCTTACTGAGAAAGACATGCATCTGAGCATCAAGGGAAAACAAAATGAGCTCCCCACTGTTCAAAGACGTGTAGTACAATTACGTTAATAGGTACTTACAAAAATTATGGATCAAAAATGGAATGTTGGCCTTCACCATCAGTAATATACTGATATTCAAGATTTTGCTTAATAACTCAATCTAGTGTACTACTGACACCTTTTATTCTGCATTTGATAGGTTGTGTCACGCTGCCCCGATGGCCCATTCAATCTGGATGATTATTGTGATGTCTTAGCCAGTAGCTAGCAATGCCTCTTTCCTATATAAAATTTACAACAAGGTGGTTTGTATGCTTCATTGAAAATCCAGAAAACACATTGATATTTCATACTGTCAAAACCTCCTTGATAAGGGTTTGCAGAAGTTGATATAAATATGTAAGCAAAGAAAATCAATTGTGCAATATGATCACCAGAATTAATATCATAAGGTACAGGGGAGGTCTTAAGGATTTGAATTTGTCCTATGTAGTCAGAGTCAGTTACTCCTGGTACAACTAACACCCATTTAGCAATGAAACTGGAATGCTCCAGAAGAAGGCCCCAAGTCCCCCATGGCAAGGGACCGTATATGCAAGTTCTAATTCTGGAAATTAGCAGGGAAAGTTCAGAATGGGCTTGAGAAAAGGTCCACTGTGGCACTCCCAATCTGGGCTGGTTGTAACGAAAAGATGGTGGGTAAGGCTCGTTCATAGGAATGCGACCATGAGGCTTGCCCTTTGCCCCCTTTCCTGAACACCTTGTACTTTCTCCCTGTGCTGCTCCCGATGAAAGGAGAAGCATATGTCCACCAATGTCAGTTTTAGATCAAAATTCTTGGGCCCAATGCACCCCACGTTTGTAGAAAGGGAATTTCCTAGGCGAGTTTGTATTTGCCAGTTTCATTTTTACACAATTCATTTCAGTATGCCCTTGTCCCCACAGTCTAAACAGTTTAATTTCCCGGATTTGGGTACTTTCACACTGGCACCCAGAGACTGTCCCAATAGCTTCATCTTTTGAGTGTCCAAAAATACATTCCGACAAGCCTTGAAATATGCAATTACCTCCCCAATCTCCTTAGCAGGTAGATAAGCAGACTGACAATCTTCATTAGTATTGTCAATTGCCAGTAATTTAATTAATTGATCGTGAACAGCAGCACCTTGTACTGTTCTATGGATGTTTTTCTGAAGGCGCAATATGAAGTCAAAGTAGGGTTCCTAGGCCCATTGAATAAAGCAGGCCTAAGAACCATCCTTTTTACTGTGGTACATACCCAACCCAATGCCTCTAGACATATCTCGTGCAGCCACTGGTCAATCTCCTTTGGAGTATTTACTTGATTCTGGGTCTTATAATCCCCAGTGCCTATTCATATATCATGCGGTATTTTGTGAAGGGCGGCATTTAGGTAGTGAGCATTTTAGCCTGCTCTGGCAGATGCAACATCATTCTACCACATTAACCATTATAGATATTCCTGAGGTTTTAATAATGCCCTACACATAATCTTCCAATCCTCAGGAGCCAAATTTTAATAAGCAGAAACAGTTGTCAACATTAACTCTTTAACTTCAGCGCCTGTGGTGCATATAAGGTTACCGCCTTCCACAGCTGAGTGATATAAACCATATTGATACTTTCATAATGAGGGGGCTGAGCATCTCCATCGACTCAAGGGGGTCGAATAATGGGGAACCGTTGATAGTGAGGGAGAGGAACAAAGTCCTCAGAGTCAGAATCTGAAGAACAGAAAAGGAAAGGCAGGCGCTGCAGCAAAAATTTTTTCTTTATAAGACTCATCCCCGCTGAAGTCCGTGGCAGATATGGAGAGCCTCTTTAGCACACTGACTGCCCTGCTGAGCTATTTAGAGTGGCTTCATTTTCTGAAGAAACATAGGTAGTTTGGCTCTACCTTTTCTCTAGCAGAACTGGCAAGAGATTGCTCAGGTGTAGCCATCTCTTTAACTCCTGCCCACTTTGAGTTTTTGCCTCCTTGGACAAACTATAAACCTTCATAGCTTTCTCCACATCTACCTCCAGTTCAGCAGCTGATCTTACCACAGCATCGCAAGCATGATAATTAGAGCTGTACATATTAATGCACAATTAGACCAAAATGTATCTGGAACCTTTTCCCCACACTGATATGCCTTTTACACATTATTGTTTACTCCTTCCCAGAATTCTAAGTCTAAAGTATCTTCCTCCTGGAACCACGGATTATACTCCATTACCACCTGCATGCACTCATCTAATTGTGAACACAAGACCTGTTAAGTTTCAGTACATGGTCAATAAGATTAGAAAAAAGAGTAGATTTAGCTTGTCCCATAAACCTGTAACATTTTATCTATCAGGAGCTCACCACTCAGTTCACCTCTCTCCTTTCAATCAAAATATCTTTCACCTACACTCTAGAGAGAGCTCAAACGCAGTTCAGCAATCTCCTATGGATCAATTATCAGGTCCTTGGATCCGGAAGCCAGTTGTTGGACCGGTGTATTTCTAACCATAGTCAAGACACAGGGTATGCAAAGGAGAGTGGTCCAATGCACACTTTTATTTAGCAAGGCCAGGGTTTATATTGGTTTAGAAATCAATTCACAATTTCAAGAGTAAAATTAATGCATAAATATATTCATATAAACACCAAAGTTGTGGATGTCACTACTGTAACAGATGTTGCTACCTCAAAGGTTGTTGCTACTACGAAGGGTGTTGCTACTACAATTTGTCAGCTCTACAACAAAGGATCAAATTATTCAACGTAGAACTTTATTAACTAGCTACTATTTCCTCAAGACTAATTATTATAGATTATTGACTTCCCACTTAATTGAGAAAAGCTTTCGCTGGAGCAGCTGGGCAAACAAGTCTCCCCAAGGAGGTTCTATATGTGTGGCGGAGGGTGGAGGAGAGTCTCATGACAAAGGGGCATCCTTTGGCCAACAAACACAGGAGACTCTTTAATAGAGAATTTTCTCCAAAGGCATATTAGTTTGGTAGTAAGCATCAGAATATCTGTGCTGAGGTGAAATACTCCACTCGTCAGAGAAATTATTATTGTACAGAAGTGCAGGTTTTCTAGTCATATCCTGGATCCTGTTGCTCAGAATGAATCATGTGCTGTGCCACGGCTGTTCTTTTGAAGAATCTACATTCTGTTTTCGAGAGTGGTTGAAGTAGTTTACATTCCCAGCAACAGAGCAGTACATTTCCTCTTTTTGGGAATTCCCTCCAGCACTTGTTGTTGCCTGAGTTAAGATAATTACTCATTCTGACATTGGAAACATGTTATTTCAGGGTTGTTTTTATTTGCATATCAGATACTGCCAATGATGATGGTTATGTTTATATATTTCAATATCATTTTTATTTCCTCTTCAGTGTAATCTGTTTTTAGATCCATGGCGAAATTTTTGATGGGTGTGTAGGTTTTGGAGGGAATCGTTTCTTGAATCCCCTTTGTATGAATATATTAGCAAGTTATAATATTTGACTGTTGCAAATTACCGTCTGCTATTTGGTAAAACGGTTTGTTAGGTCTAGGAATTTGCAGGAGATTTATTTGGGTCCTTCAGGTATAAAAACATAATATCAGCAAATCAGGAAAGTTTCACATCTTCTCTCCCTATTTGGATCCTCCCTATTTGGAGCTTTCTTGCTATGGCTAAGGATTCCAGAAATATATTAAATCGGAGAAGAGAGAGGTATTACCCTTGTCTTGTTCCTGGTTTTCAAGAAAATGGTTTTAGTTCTTCCCATTTGGTATGACATTTGCAGTTGTTCTCATATATATGGCTTTCATTGTTTTAAAAAGGGTCTTTCTAATCCTATTTTCTTCAGGGCTTTGAAAATCTATTGCTGTGTTATAACATTGAAGGTTTGGAGCAGCCACTTCAAGAATGATGTGATTCTACATCTTACCTATGTCAATTTGGTGAATTGCATTAAAAGTTAAGAATCTGCTATAGCAGGCTTCCAGTTGTGGAATGAAGGCTAGTTGCCCATGATGCATGACTTATAAAATCTGTTTTTGGATTGTGCTAGGTAATATTATGTGGAGGAGTTGTGCATCTTTGTTCCTAAGTGAGATTTTTTTGAAATATCTTTTTGGGGGAACTTTTCCTGGTTTTGTGATTGTATTTGATTCAAGGAACAGGTTTGGGGTTTCTCGATCTGCATCAACTTCACGGAAGAACTAGGAGAATATTGGTGTTTTCCCCTTTCTTAGAAAGTGTTATAGAATTCTGCGGTGATTGCCTTTTTTATATTGGAAGAAATTTCATTGCTTCCTGTATCTCATCATAATTCATGCGGTAATTTAATTGATTTATATGTTCTTGCCTCAGGTTGGACAGTTTATATTTCTGTAAAAATCTACCTGTTTCCCTAAAGGATTCATTCTTTAGTGAGTATAGTTTCTGGAAATAGTTGTTTCTGATTGTTTGGATGTCCTGGATTATTCTGGCAATATTTCTTGTGGAATCCTTATCTTACCCATTTGGGAGTCTTCTTGCCTTCCTTTCGTTATTCTTAAAAGTGCCGTGTCAAGATCTATTATATAGCCATCATAACAAAAACAGGTGGTACTGGTATAAAGAAAACCCTGAAGAAAACTGAAATGGAATATGAAACTCAGAAATGAAGCTGTATTTTTAAAATAATTTTTTCTTATTTATTGTCAAAATGATGTCCAGATAGGTTACAGTTTCGTATCTTAGGCATTGGATACATTTATTGTCTTGTTTTTTTACTAGTCCCACATTTCCCCTCCCCACGCCCCATTTCCTTCATTCCCCATGAGTGCTTGAGGTGGTTTACACAAAACAGTTTTGTAAGTATTGCTTTTGAAGTCATTTGTCTCGTTATCATGTGTCTCTTGATTTTGGTATATCCTTTCACTTTCCTAGTTCAAATATCAGTATTCATGATTTCCAATGTACTCAGATAAGATATAGTAATAGTGTAGGTATGAAGACAAGAAGAGGATACAAGAGGAACATCAACAACAGAGGCTACGGTTACACATGTCATGTAGAAAGTACTACAACTGTGATATAAAACTGGTTTCCATAATATGGCATTTATTTCTCTCAGCGTCATCTTCTGTGTTCAACAACTCAACCCAGTAAGAAAGTACTGTATCAAGAAAACTAACATTGGGCTGGGGATATAGCCTAGTGGCAAGAGTGCCTGCCTCGGATACACAAGGCCCTACGTTCGATTCCCCAGCACCACATATACAGAAAACGGCCAGAAGCGGTGCTATGGCTCAAGTGGCAGTGTGCTAGCCTTGAGCAGAAAGAATCCAGGGACAGTGCTCAGGCCCTGAGTCCAAGGCCCAGGACTGGCCAAAAAAAAAAAAAAAAAAAAAACTAACATTAATAATTTAGAGGCGATGTGGCCAAAAGGGAACACTACTTCATTGTTAGTGGGATTGTAAACTGGTCCAACTACTCTGGCAAGCACTATGGAGCTTCCTCAGAAGGCTTAATATAGAGCTCCCGTAATACCAAAAAAAGAGAAAACACTGAAGCCACCAGCACAACAATGTTCATCGCAGCACAATTTGTCATAGCTAAAATATGGGACCAACACAGATCCCCCTCAGGATATTGTGGTACATATATACGCTCGAATTTTAT
Source organism: Perognathus longimembris pacificus (assembly GCF_023159225.1). NCBI lineage: Eukaryota > Metazoa > Chordata > Mammalia > Rodentia > Heteromyidae > Perognathus > Perognathus longimembris. The sequence goes on along the minus strand of NW_025961377.1, from coordinate 62,969 downwards.
GCCTCAATCAGAAAGAATGACATCGCCCCATTCATAAGGAAATGGAAGCACTTGGAAAACATTATACTAAGTGAAGTGAGCCACACCGAAAGAATCATGGACACTGTGGTCTCCCTCACAGGGAATAATTATCGCACGTTTAGGCTATTCATAGAGCAGGAGAGATAAATCTGCATTCTTATAGTCAGTTGATATTCAACAAAGGAGCTACAGATATGTAATGGTAATCTCTCATTCCCCAGGATTACCTTCGGACCCTTCTTCCTCCATACTTCCACCATTAACTCTGTCCCACAAACTGTCAATACAAACCACAATCCATCTGTCCCTGCCTCCTTCCCTGCCTGCATTCTTTCCCTCTTTGCTCCCTTCCCACCTGTCTTCCTTCCTGTCTTCTTGTCTTCCTTCGCTTCAACACCCTGTCCCTCTTCTTTATATCATTCATTCCTTCCCTCTCTTTCTTACCTTCCATAACATACCTTCTTATTTTTAACTTACCAAGCTCTTGATTTATGGTACATTACATTTTATCTATTTTCCCCCCTTTTTTCTATCATCATTATGAACACTGTGGCTAATTGCTAGTACTATTCTTTGTGGAGCACACGTTTGCCATGTGGCAAAAAGGACATACTCATGTCTAAGATATGCTTAGTTTACTGTGCACTTCCTGTTTAATATAGGTTACCCACCACAACCAGGATGTGGACAACTTGATCATCATTGTGCTAGACATGTATGTGTGTGGAGGCCAGCTATATGAATACTGGAGCTACATGTAACCAAGAAACCTAGAAGGGACTGGATAGAAATAGGAAAATTGGCAATCGTTCACCCATGTCTTGCCTAAGTTTCATATCCTTTGGAATACCCCAAGGTCACTTTAAGATTGAAGCACATGTTTCTTTGTTGATCTCTTTCACTAAGGTATGAGTACTGGAGGAATTAGCTCATTTGTTGCCCCAGTTAGTGAGTAATTTGCATTTGAATATAACTTGTTCTATGTGCCATAGACCTATATTTGAACCAGTGGTCAATGGGAAATATTGCTAACCTCTTAGATAAACGGATCGAAGTGACTTGAGAAGATTGGGTTTTTACAGCCCAACAGGTAGTCTCAACATATTGATATCTCAAAATATGAGAAGGAGTTATTCCCGGGCCATTCCCATTTTATGTTTTGAACCCAAAAATTGTCAGAAGATCAAAAAATTCCTTTATCCCCTAGGGTTTGTAGTAACTGAGGCACCGACAACTTAAAGGAACAAGAATGAGCTGCCGGGATAGTGGTAACACTAGCAAGCACTGAAGCCATGATTTTTATTTCTCCATTAGAGTCCTGATCGATCACTCCTTGAATAATAGGTAAGCCCCTCAGTGCAGAGCTGCTGCAGCCTAACAATAAGCCAACAGATTCCCTTGGAAGTGGGCCAATGACTCCTGTAGGGAGGGTCTGAAATCCCATTTCAGAAGTCAGAATTGTGCAGGTAGAGGAACAGAGATCCAGTCCTGCACTTCCTTTTGTTGCTCAGAGGAGTCTTGAAACTGATTGTTGCTGCAGGTTGTTGGGGGATATGCTTGAGGTTAGGGGAAAGAAGGAGCTGCTCCAAAATTTTTCTGTGGGGCCAGGGGCTGGCTCCTCTGCCAGCTTACTGAAATCTGGCGGCCAGAGTTGTCGGGAGCTGAGCTAGCAGCTAAGCTCATCCTGACCTCTGGCTGTGCAGATGTCGCCAAGATTTCGGAAGCCAAACCTGCACCTAGGTTCATTATCACCTCTGGCTGTGCTGTTACCGCCAGGATATGCTAAAGGCTAGGACATTTGTTCACAGCCACTATCCGGAATTGCTTTGCTATGTCCCCACCTTGCTATGTCCGCTGGAGTAGATTCCTATGTTAATCAACCTTGTCCTGTGTCTACTGTAATCAAATGTTGCAAACTTCAAAGCCTCTTTATGTTCTGGAATTTTTACAATCCTATGCTATTCCCTGGTTCCAAAACTGCATATAAGCTGGGAGTTGGAATAAACTGTTGCTGCAGTCTTGAGGTTCAACCTTATGGCTGCAGACCTCCTGTACCCCATCTTTGTCTCTTGTCTTTTTTCTCTTGCCTTATTTTTCCTTTTCCTTATCCCCGCCGCCCCTCAGTCAGGATTCCTGCTCCCCTGCCGGCTGGCCCAGCAGGTTTGGTGCCCGAACAGAGACTTGAAGGCCTGGGATCGACGGCGGGTGACCCCTGCTCAGGTAAGGACGTCCGAATACTTGGGAAGGAGAGCGGGAGGAGAGTGTATTGTCGGGAGTAATAAATTATGGGACAAGGTAATAGCCGCATGCTATACATGCAGGCCCCCAAAGGCATGCTTAATGCCCGGGCAGTGAAAGTTGGCCAAAGTGACTTAGAACGTTTCTTTTACTTTATTGAGGAAGCATGCCCCCAGTTCCTGGAGGAAGGAACCAATAACTTAGAAACTTGCTAGAAAATTGAAAAAAAAATTAAAAAATAAAAAATAAATAATAAAAAAGGGAACATTGTGATGCAACTGGCCCTGAGAAAACCTCAGTGGATGCTATTATTCTTTGGTTTCTGGTCCGAGATTGCTTAGATCTTAGCCATGAATAGATTAAGTTCGATCAGTCGATTGGAGAAACTGAACAGGGACCTGATGAGTGTTGCCCAGCTCCGGGAGGGTATGCTGCTGCCTGGGAAGAGCTGAGAAAATTAACAAACCTGAACCCACTGAGCTAGACATTAAGGAAGACTCAGATGGCTCAGACTCTGAGGAGAAATTATTCAATAAGCCTATTAAAGATAGATTGACCTATGTTGAGAATATGTTAAAATCATTTATAGCTCTATTATCACAGCTTCATCCAGAACAACAAACTCCTTTAACAGGAGATACTGGTGAGCCCCGCAGACAGTCCTGGCAGACTTACAGCTCTCCTAGGTGCAGGCTGCTAGCAGGGGGAAGGGACCTGAGGCTAGGGAAATGCTAACACCACTAAGGTAACTTGTCCTGACCCAGCGCTCTATTTCCATCCACCAGGACAGATTTAAAACCCCAACCAGGGTGAGTGACCATTAGACTGGAGCTTACATTTTCCATAAATCCACTGGGCTAGGTCAAAGAGATCAGCAATTGTGGGTGCTTGGAGACAACTGATCTCTATTTCAGCTCAGCTGGTTGCTCCTCAAGTCTAAATTGTTTCAGGAAAGCTGCTCAAGTTTGAGCCCAATCTTATATATTTGGAATATTTTGCAGGACTTACCTAACTTCTATGAGTGCTCAGGCAGATGAAGTTCTCTCTATCTCTTTTTCTGCCTCCCTCTAAACTCTGCCTGTGACATAGGACGGGTATGGATATTTGTTTAACATCTGCTTTAAAAGACTCAAAGAAAGGTTTTCTATTCTTGTTATTGATGGTTAAGTTTTGGAGATTTAGTGAAATTCTGCTTGTTTGGCTAAATCATAAGCTTTCTCTAGCATTGAGCACATGGTAGACAATAGGACTGGTTGGAGTGAAAGCCTGCCCATCCCCCAGGTGACAAGCATGCCAAATTCCTGGAGGCTGGGCAGAGACTTGGAGTCCTGTGGCCTTGCATTTCAAAGGTGCCTTACAATTCAAATGCTAGAAGATGAAGGTGTCTTACTGTGAGCTCACTGTCTGTGTTCATACCCTGTCTCCCATATGCTCCCTTTGTGAGCTAAACTGGTTTCTCAAAATTTGGCTTCTCAGATGATCTGAAAATTTTGGTTTGCTGAAAAGATTTTTTTTTGTTTACTATCTAACCACGTGGTTCTAGAATATAGGCAAAATAATATCATTTGCCACTGAATTCCAAAAGAACTTACATGGCCAATTAAAGAACAATTCTAAGCGCGCTCCAAAACGTGTGCACATTGTCTGTATGTGTATGTGTGTCTATGTCTATGTCTATGTGTTGGTAAAACTTAAAAACAAAACAAAAAACAGGTTTTAAGCCTAAACTGATATGTTTGGGAGCAAACAAATGTGTCTAAGAAAAACTCCAAAAGGTTTTAATATACAGCACGTGATATAAGTGCAATGATGTACAACCAGTGTGTTATTCTTTATGTCTATCTATGCTAAGAGTCAAGTGTACACCTAATCCTGACAATTCTTTGGTATAGACTTAAGATTTTGCTTCTCCATTTTTTTTCTCTTTTTTCGCGGTGCTCTCAAACTCTTTAAGATCAAGGGACCAGAGTCATTTCGAAATAACTGCACAGGTGTGACTATTAACCTAAATTTTCCGGACCCCAAAATTAACATTTTGCTTTAGAGGATACAGGTTGACATGTGTGCTAGCTGAGTGGACCGTGGCAGTCTATGGCTACAGAAAGCTGCCTCCACAGTCGGCTCCCAAACTGGGAGTTGTTTGTGATTCAGAAACTGCTACAGAGAGCAGACTTGGTTAGCCTTCAATCTGTGTGGATTTTGTGACTAGAAAGATGGTTAAAGGCCCAAGCCTTCTAAAATCTGTTTAAGAATGCCCTTAACCAGTCTGTGTAGAAATTTGCAGGCAACAAGCAGAAAATGTTACAGCCTATCCAGGGAACTCTACTACAGAATTATCCAGATGCAAACCATCTCTCCTGCTGGCCTGCTAATTTGGGATGGAAGACACAGCCACTTCAGATCCACTGAAGCTGAGACTTTTATTGTTATTCATTTGTTTTCTGTTTTACGTGCCAATAAGGTAAGGTTAAATAATATGATTTGATTTAATGGCACATGGATCCAATTCAGTCAGCTGTTCTTTAAGTGTTACAGCAAAACTCTGGCAACTACTTGTTGGTCAATTTTTAGCAACTTACAGGTAAACTCTACTCCTTTTGTTCTCCTGTTGCTCTAATTGGAAATAAAAAGGGCTTTTATGGCTAAGACTCTTTGGATAGTTCAAAGCCAGCCCAGGCAGAGAAAAATAAAAATCCCTCTTGGTCATATTTTGGGTCCTTATTATTTTACTAGTCAGAAATTACAGGTTAAGACTTCTCATTTGCGTACTTTACATGATTTTCAAAAATTTCTGGGAGATATTAATTGGCTTCGCCCTTATCTTAAATTGTCCACAGCTGAATTAAAACCCTTGTTTGATCTATTAAAAGGGGAAAAAGGAGTTTTGGATCCTCAGACATATTTTGGGTTCAAAACATAAAATGGGAAAGCCTGAGCTTACAATTTATATACAAGAAAAGCCCTTCCGAGGTCTGTTAGATATAGGAGCAGATGTGTCTGTGATAGCCAAGAGACATTGGCCTTACAACTGGCCTCTTACTGCGTCTCTGACATCCTTGTAGGGGATTGGCCATGCTGCAGACACCCAACAAAGCAGTGCCATCCTTAACTGGAGAGATGGTGAGGGGCATTTTGGGACTTTCCAGATCATTTGCCCATAAATTTGTGGGGCAGAGATATTATGGAAAAGATGGGAGTTTATTTGTTTAGCCCTAGTGACGCAGTCATTCGTCAACTCCTAAGTCAAGGGGTACTGCCTTCAGGAGGATTGGGAAGCCATCAACAAGAAATTAGAGAACCCATTCAACCTCAGCCCCCACCTCCTAGACAAGGGCTGGGATATTTTTAACGGGGGTTGCTGCTCGTCCTGTCCCTCATGCCGATCCTATCACATGGTTATCAGACACTCCGGTGTGGGTGGATCAGTGGCCCCTATCAATTGAAAAGATTGTTGTTGCCCAACGGCTGGTGCAGGAACAGCTGGACTTGGGCCACATTGCTCCTAATACTTCCCCATGGAATTCGCCTATTTTTGTTGTTAAAAAGAAATCTGGCAAATGGAGACTCCTACAGGATCTCCGGCGAGTGAATGCCACCATGGAACTTATGCGGGCATTACAACCGGGCTTGCCCTCTCCTATGGCAATTCCTCAAAATACATACAAAATTATAATTGACTTAAAAGATTGTTTTTATACCATACCTCTTGCTCCTCAAGATTACAAACGCTTTGCATTTAGTGTCCCCTCTACAAATTTTAAAGAACCCATGAAAAGGTACCATTGGCTAGTGTTACCCCAAGGCATGGCGAACAGCCCCACCTTGCGTCAAAGCTTTGTAGCATGGGCTCTCTCTTCTACTCGCCAAAATTTTCCTTCTGTTTGGTCTGTTGAAGGGGGACCCGGACCCTACATCTCCCAGAAAAATGACAACTAAAGCAGCAAAAGCCTTGAGCATAGTAAATTCTGCCATTTCTTCCCAACATGTAAATTATATAGATTACTCAGCCTCTTGGAAAGCTTATATTTTAACTATATCTCATTCTCCAACAGCGGTCCTTTAGCAGAAGGGACCCCCTTTTGTGGTTTTCCTTGCCTGCTACTCCTTCAAAAGTATTAATTCCTTATTATAAATTGGTAGCCACCTTAGTCCATATGTGCCGTGTGGAATCTTGTAAGTATCTTGGACGAGATCCACAGGTTATTTATATCCCCTATACTTTACAACAGCAAAAATGGCTTTATACTCATTGTGATTCCTGAGCCATTGCTTGGGCCAATTTTGTGGGCACAATTTCACATCATTGTCCCTCCAACAAATTACTTCACTTTGCCTCTTCTTACCATTGAGTGAGGACAATGCTATTACGGATGAGGCTACCCAAATTTTTCTTTCTCAAATTGACTTGGCAAAGCAATCACATGCTGCCCACCATCAAAACAGTCGTGCCTTACGTCAGCAATTTCATATTACTCATGAGGCAGCTCGTCAAATTGTAAAAACTTGTCCCAACTGTGCTAGCTTCCTGCCTGTGCCCGCCAATGGCATTAATCCTCGAGGCTTAGAGGCTAACCATGTGTGGCAAATGGATGTTACCCACATCCTCTCTTTTAGACAGCTCCGCTTTGTCCATGTTACAATAGATACTTACTCTAATTTTATTATGGCTACTCCTCTTAGCGGGGAAGCTGGCAAACATTGTATCTCCCATGCCTTACGCTGCTTTGCTACTATGGGACTTCCTAAACAAATTAAAACTGATAATGGTCCGGGATATGTTGGACGAGCTTTTCAAACTTTTTGCAAATCTTACCAAATTGTTCACTCTACAAGAATTCCCTATAACCCTCATGGTCAAGGAATTGTCGAACGGGCCAACGGTTTGTTAAAACACCAAATTTCTAAATTAAAAGGGGGGGAAACTATACCCCTTCTCTCCTGTTAATATACTTTCTTATACTTTATTCATACTAAATTTTTTAAATTTGGATTGCAATGGCCACTCCGCAGCACAGCGGTTCTGGGAAAAGAGAGAGCAAAGAGCTTTTGCTCAAGTTAAGTGGAAAGATCCTTTAACAAGTGCTTGGCACGGGCCCGATCCGGTATTGACATGGGGTCGAGGACATGTCTGTGTTTTTTGACAGGATGAAAATGATGCCCGCTGGCTACCTGTGTGCTGTGTTCGGATTGTGGAAACTCATCAGAACGGTACAAGTGCTGACCCACTGGGCTTACGTGCCAGATCCACAGATTGTGCACCCTGCGACCTGGGAGGGAGCTGAGGTGTTTGTCCATGTCAACAGATCAGCGTATGGTACAGCTCCAGACCCTTTTGTCCAGCACGTTAAGATTGGAGACTTTACAGCTTCTGGCACTGGAACCCCTTTATGCTTTACAACTGACTCCAACAGTTATATTCCAGGCTGTACTGTAATGAAATCCATAAATCATAGAATTTGGATTCCTGATAATAGCCAAGTATATAATATACAAATGACTTCATTGCCTACTGGGTTTCCTGTACATGCCAATTCTACCTCGTCCTTCATGATACCTCGCTGCATCAACTCCTCTCAAATAGTAGAATCCACGGGAGAACTGCACCCCGTAAAGTGTAGACACGATCACCCTTTTATAACCAATATTTCAGGAACTAATTCTCAGCTGATGGACTGGTCTGGAGCTAATCTCACCAACATGTTCAACCCAGGTCTGTGGTGGATGAATGGACGCCCTCAACGCCATGTCTTGATGTTAGTGGCTTCCCTAAACAATATCTCCTGGCCCACGTCTACTTCTTTAAAAAATATTATGAGTTGTGTAACACCCCCTTATGCTATTATGTATGGACCTTTTAATATTTCTATAGGAGCCATGTATTTCAATGTTACCTGCACTAACTGTTCTTTTACAAATGGCTTGTATAGTTGTCTTACTGATTCTGTAATTATTATTAAGCAACCACCATTTGTTATGCTTCCTGTAAACTTATCTGAAGCTTGGTATAAAGAAACAGGTATTCAAGTGTTAAAACATTTAAAAGAACTTATGTGCCCTAGACGATTTGTAGGGCTATTAATAGCAGGAATTTTAGCCTTTATTGCTTTAGCTGCCTCTGCTGCAGCGGCTACTGTGGCTTTAACACAAAATGTGCAGACAGCTCACCATGTTAATCAGCTTGCTCATAATACCACGCAAGCCCTGCACTTTCAAGGCAGGATTGATGATAAGGTAGAACAAAAGTTAGAAGCATTATATGAATCTGTGTTGTCACTGGGAGAACAAATTCGTGCCTTACAAACTTTGCAATGGGTACACTGTCATGCTGGGTTTGACTTTATTTGTGTGACCCTCCATAAGTATAATGGGTCGAGCTATCCTTGGGAACAAGTTGTAGCACATCTAAATGGTATTTGGCACCATAATAACTTGTCCTTAGATCTCTTTCAACTCCATAGACCATTAGCCAGACTAGAACAAGCTCCACCTTTGGACTTTAAGTGGCAGAAACAGCAAAAGAACTGTTTGAACAACTTCAACAGTATGTCCCTTCCTTATCTAATGTTAAGGGGCTGCTAATGACATTGCTCGGCCCAGGGATACTTTTGCTGATGGCTTGCCTATGTCTTCCTTGCATTGTACGCATATTGCAAAACTCTTTCATGAGTTTAGCCAGCCAGCTGCATAAGGTCAAGCTCCAAGTAAATGAATTTCCCCCGAGAGGAACCGCAGCCAGAGACGGGTATGAGGCGGTGCCAGCCTTAGACCGACCTAAGACAGGGCCTTCAGCACTGCTCTGAAGTTGTTCCCTAAGATGGGTAAGGCAGGCTGAGGTACCCACCCCACCTAAGACAGGCGGGTTCGCTTCTTTTAATAAAAAGACGGGGGAACTGTCGGGAGCCGAGCTAGCAGCTAAGCTCATCCTGACCTCTGGCTGTGCAGATGTCGCCAAGATGTCGGGAGCCAAACCTGCACCTAGGTTCATTATCACCTCTGGCTGTGCTGTTACCGCCAGGATATGCTAAAGGCAAGGACATTTGTTCACAGCCACTATCCGGAATTGCTTTGCTATGTCCCCACCTTGCTATGTCCGCTGGAGTAGATTCCTATGTTAATCAACCTTGTCCTGTGTCTACTGTAATCAAATGTTGCAAACTTCAAAGCCTCTTTATGTTCTGGAATTTTTACAATCCTATGCCATTCCCTGGTTCCAAAACTGCATATAAGCTGGGAGTTGGAATAAACTGTTGCTGCAGTCTTGAGGTTCAACCTTATGGCTGCAGACCTCCCGTACCCCATCTTTGTCTCTTGTCTTTTTTCTCTTGCCTTATTTTTCCTTTTCCATATCCCCGCCGCCCCTCAGTCAGGATTCCTGCTCCCCTGCCAGCTGGCCTGGCAGGCAGAGTCATTCAAATTAGATCTGAAATTTGTAACACAATGCTTCCCGTTTTTACAGTGGGGAGAAATTTCAGTAATAACTCTCCTTTTCTGATTAGGTCAGTGAGCCATTAAGTGGCCCATTTGTTGGCAGGAAAAACAAATGCCGGGCACCCAAGCAGTACATAAATATCACCATCGCCTTCTCCCCATCCAGGGCATACGTAAGAACTCTGTTACAGTCTGCCCTTGGAGCAAATTTGGCTGACCAAGAGGAGTTTAACCGAGCTATTATGTATTGAATGGTTCCAGTAATATAATGTATATTGTATGTCCCAACAATAAAATAGCAAGGGGATCAGCAGTACCCAAAATGTGTATATTTAGGTACAGAGACCACTTAAACCAATCATGGAACCATCTCTTCCCTTGAGACTTCATTTTGCATTGTAGCTCAATATTTTTCTCACCAGAAATTATTATGACCTCTAAATTGTTTTCATAAAATCAACATCTTATCCCACTGCACATATAGGAACCCTTGTAAAGGAAAAGGAAATTCGGGCCTCTTTGGAACCTTGGAATGATTTTAAGTATGGTGTCTACATAACACTTTAGTTGAAGGTGACACAATATTTATAAAATCTCTTTAACTAATGGTTAAAAACCAATAAATGAATAAATAAATAAGAATATAGCATGGCCTGTGAGCCTATCCTTAGGAGTGAGATTTAAAGTGACAAAGGTGCTTCTTAGTCAGTCTACGTGGTTGGTCAGTAGTAGGGTGCTCCCATTCATAGTGGAATATGGCTAGCTCGTACTAAGACCATTCATGAACTTCCAAGGAGTAGGTTGGAGACGGGCCCATTCTATTGGACAAGCCAATGGAGGACTTTCTTCGATAACTTCTTTTCTGCTGAACATTGAAAACCCGGTGGTAAAAATGAATGATTTCAATGATTGCACGTGCAGGGCTTGCATACTGTTATGAGCAAGCTGATTAACATAGTGAGACGTTTGCATACTTTGTGTCAAACACACAGTAGCTGGTGCAGCAGAGGCAACTAAGAAAATAAAGGGTACAATGCCTGCTATCAATGGCCATATAAATCGTCTAGGGCGCATGAGTTATTTTAAATATTTTATCACGTGGGTGGGGCATAGGCTTGTTGTCTGTAAAGTATAAAACTTCTTCTCAAATAATATTTCTATATGGTTTTGCCAGTGATGTCACATCATATCTGCAAGACATGGGAACAGGAGGATTTTATCATTGTCCTTATGTTTAATATACTACGTGAAAAACCGGTGGAGTCCTCCTGTGGTGACTGGATATGAGTTTGGAACACTGGATCTTGTATATATGGATATCTGACCTTTGAAAGATACTGAAAAATGGGGGAGGTTGTAAATAAAATGACAAGAAATGTACTCAATGCTTTATTATGTAATGGTAACTCATTTGCATCACCTTGTCAATAAAATTTAATTACAAATTATAAATTAAATAGTACCAACAAAGACACAAACACACACACACACACACACACGCACACACACAATCAAGCAGTAGTTTTGTGGCTCACCCATATGGTGGACCATATAAATTTAAATTCTCTACTAAAAGAGGTAATTGTAATAATATTTTTAATGCAAGGGGGAGATCATTGACAAAAAAGCGTTTTTCACATTCAAATCTAACTGAAAAAAGATATAGAAGAATTTTATACATGTTTATGTATCCAGATTTTCATTTCATGATCATCGTTCTTCTCGTAAAATCTAAATATGCTTCTTAGAGAAATTGAAAAGGTATATTTCAGTAAAGGATTTCACCCTAACATTGATGTCAGCGTTCATTACAAACAATATACAAGCTAACCAAATTAGTAAGTTTTAAAAGCTAGTGGAAATGAAAACGCATTCAACGTGCCGAAAGTAATATTTAAAGAATAATTTGCATATATTCGCATTTAGATATAAGAATATTTGAAAACATATGAGCATGAATATGCATATGTATGTGTCTTTCTGTGCACACGTGTATATAAAATCAGTGAGCATCCTTTGAAAAGCATAACAAAGGGAAGATTGTATTCTGCACAGAGCAATGTTTTTTATCACAAAAAATTGAATTGGGATAGATAAATATATTAGCATTTGAAGGATTTCTTGTTCTATGTGAAAATAACTGTCGTGGTATCTTTACAAAAAATACACCAAAATATACGAAACAGGCAAGACACATCTTCGTTATCATCAATTCAGGATCACTAGGTTTACTGAAAAGTAACATGGTTCAGGAATTATGTCCTGCCATAAGGCAATGCATCTGTCTTAATTTTTAGAAACTTTACTAAATTGCTGATTTAGAGTAGTTAAGTGTGAACAAGGAAACAAGTATAAAGTCGCTACACTCAGACTGAAATGATTGTCCTACAGAAAACATCTTGCAATGTTCTACTCATCCTAGAGTTCTGTAAACAAGTTGCACTGCTATTTCTTATCTGCACTACACAAAGATCAGATTACAAGTGCAAATACAAATATGTGTATACTGCATCTACCCAGGTAGTCTATTATTTCATTGACACATATTTAGCACATTTAGTCAAATATCAAGCTTCAAATTCATGTTTATAGTAAAGTATGACAAACTCCTCATTTTGAAATGCAACCCTACCTTTCTGCATTTCACCAGATGGTACGGGAATCTGCAGGCCCTGATCTTGTGACTCTTATCATAGGGGCATTGCAGTAACCTTTCAGGATCCAGAGATTCACCTGCAAAGCAAAATATCTAAGCAACTCTGGTATATTTTTGAGAAAATGTAATTCTTTCCCTTCTCTTCCAATTACAACGTATGCATTAATTTCAAATTCCCTTCTGTGATGACAAAAATGATAACTATGCCTTTTGATATTATCATAGAAATAATAAGCAAATTCATTTCAGTTCCCATTTGTGAATTCTTAGGCCTAATTTGGGAAACATTTTTCCATTAATAGAAGGACTTTTTGCGGTTACTGTTTTGCAATATTCACGCTGTCCTCTGTTGACAGGGAAGGTGCATTGAGGCCAAGGCATTTACTTGCATTCTTATGTCTCAATAGTACGAATTCAAAATTCCACTGTACAATTATCAGAATGTCTCAATTCTGAACTCCATCCCATTGAATCTCCCCCACAGAGTTTTGCATACTGAGAATGTTAAACATAAAATGATGGGAACCATTTGAAGTGTTCTTTTCAAAGGACATTGGGAACATGCTTACCTTCTTGCATTCTGGTAGACAGGGAAATATCTGCACTTCCTGTGAGGAGAAAAATTCTGTCAGAAATCCAATGAAGAATTACTTCCAGACCAGATATCGCAAACATTATCATTTCTTTGGAGAAACAAAAGAATATTGAAGAACTTGGAAGATATTCAACTCATTAACTTTTGAGTTCTTTGATGCACATCCTGTAAGTACTGATTTTCTTAATACACAAATTACAGGCATTTTCAGAAGAAAAACAGGAGATAGTTTATGACTTATTTCAACACTGTTTATCTAAAGGGACATGAAGGCATCTTTTTTTGTTCATTCAGAGGGATGGAGTGTCTTTAAAGTATTAAACTGAAATTAGGTTTAAAATGAGAAAGACAAAGAAACTTGAGTTTCCTTTCACTAAAGTTAGCCACTAAGAAAACAAAATATTTGCGAGATTTTTTTATGAATAATCATTCTTAAGGCCGAAAAAGCATTCATTTGTAAATCAAACTCATCAAAAACTTTATTCGTTTCACACGACATGCTTTGAATTTAAAATTACCTTTTCCAGTTATTGAAGACAAACTAATTATGTGGCATCACAAACATGAAGCACTAGTAGTGAGTCCTGACTTTTCCTGGGAATAAAACAGGTGTATATATCTATATCTATGTCTACATCTATATCTATACCTATAATTATCTATCTATCTATCTGTCTATCTATCTATCTATCTATCTAAGTGTGTATATAGCTAAATGCATGGATGAAATCCTTAAATATTACATTGCCAAGATTTAGTATAAAATTGGTGTGCTTTGTGAATATTGAGATTAAAGTTAGAGAATGTCTTGGTGGCTCCATTTTTACAATATTTCGACAAAGGATTATGTTGCTGCTTACAACTTTAGAACATTCCAAAAATGATGAGATCAAAGTTGCAAATTTGGACAGAGAGATAGTACCACAAAAGTATTGGCAAATTTATGAATAACCGTTATGTTGAAGTAAAATGCAAATAACATAAACAGTTTCTGCTTAAGGCTAAAAAGAAAACGGGGAATGCAATTTTCTTATACATAAAGCATTCTATTAAAGGTGAGGTGCATCCCTTCCTCCAGGAGCAAAGAGCCCCTTGTAATGAGGTGTTCACTTTGCCGGGATTACTTTGATCTGGTGTCTCCTATATATGGGAGCACAACTAGAAGGACTGGACAATCAAACTCATTTTGGTTTTAGGGTATCATTTCATGTCCTCTAGCGCCAGTATATGACAGTATTATAATTACTGGCCAAAATCCAGAAGAGAAAGTCCCATCTTCTTGCTGTGCTTTTTAATCACATTGCAATTTATTCCTCCTATGCTGTGAATAAGTCAAAAAGGGATATGTTTTGCTTCCATAGTTTGTTCAACTATCTTATATTAATACACTGCAGTATATAGATAATTGATTTTCCCAGCATAATAATTGCTGCCAACAATCAATTCATTGCATGTAACTCATTCCAAAGGAACGTTATACTTTCTAAGGTTAAACATTAAGAGAAGACACCTGAGAAACTACATGAATCTAATTAGAGTGACAGGGTAATAAGTGGCTTATAATACCTACTGGTATTTCTTAATATTGTCAAATATGAATGAAGGTTTTTAGATTTTTTGTTTTTTGCGCTTTCAGAAAAACAACTATCACCAGTGTGTGTCTTACTTTCTCGGGTAGACATGAATAAATTTCTCACAAATAAATCATGTTCTCACGAAATCAATGGTAAAACATTTTTAATAGATTGCTAGGAAGATCTTATTTCCAATAGTGTATCCAATTTACTCAGCATCAGGAATTCCTTGACAAATTTCAAGTCTTCAATACACACTGACTTGAGAAAGATGATTCCCTTTCAGTGACTCACATACCTGCCACATTTACATATGGGTTTCTAAGAAAGCACCAATTCAAAGGAATTATGCAAAAAAACCAATGTAAATCTTCCATATCCTTTTTAACTGTTAAAAAGGGCCTAGTCTTATCTCCAACATAATATGAGCCAAAATCATACTCGACAGCAAAAAACAAAATTTATTCATCGAAAGGACTTAGAGAACACCATTTGTATTGTGCATATTATTATAAATTGTGGAAATGTTTCAGGTGCTGTTAAAAAATTTTCAAGGGACAGGAAATTGCTCTGTATTGAAAAATAGGACATGGACAATAATGAATTACCTGTCTTGATTAAAATGACATCCACTGAGAATGAATTAGCAAACCTAAGATACACTATGAAAGAAGGTATTCTAGTGGTAAAACTCATGAATTTTCATCCAGCTGTATTTTAACAGTTTAATCGCAGGCAAATAATCAGGCAACAATTGTATTTGAAAGGAATAAGGAGAAATCTCAAAATTGTAACAGTAGGACTGAAGTCAACAAAGTATATTAATCTTTATCATTAATTTCTTTGTCATAGACCAACATTCAAGGGACTTCATTCATGACAAGTGTTCAACATATTTGTGAAAATGTTTTCTAACTGGTAGATATCTATACTAAATAGTTCAAAATTTTCCAACTTTTGCAGGTCTCAAACAGGTAAATACCCGTTTGAACTCATATAAATTCAGACAATAATTTCTAGATATTCCTGTATTCTTACTTGAACTATGGCTCAAGGGATCTCTAGGTAATTATATCTAACAGAACATGACCTATAAATTGAGGGAACATTAGGCAATACTGAGAGTCATAGCTACAGATAATAACTGTTTCAAATATTAGTAAATTCCAGCATTAAATTTGTTGTGGGCATGAAACAAGTGTACAACCCCATAGAAATATCATTGTTAGACCTAAATAAATATGAGAGTAATTGTAGTAAATTTGAAGACAGACACATTGGAAATTGCTACATTCTCAATTCCAGGGACATAACATTTTTGATTATGTGATATGTTGGACAATACTTTGTATTTTGTAAAATAAGCAGGGACTACCTCATGGGACTTCCGGTAAAGGAATTACAAAGAACCTTTGTAGCCAGAAATGTCACAGTGTATATCAAAGAGTGAAAAGTTAGTCCACACAAGTTGGGGACTGATGACTGAAGAAAGGAAACGAGGGAAATGATGGTTAGATGTCTCTGAAGGATAACTGTACTTACCAAATTAGTGAAGAAGGCTCTCCGCTCAACGAAGTAACCTGGTCCACCGTAGACCTTTCCGTAGTAACAGTTACTTTTAACTCCTGTCTCCCCCGTGTGGGGTCACTAGTATTGTGACGTGGCTAATATTGGTCACTTCCGGGTTATGATCTCATGTCATTCACAAGCACTTCCGCATTTGACAACGGAAGTGCTCAATGTTGTCTTCTACCCAGAAGTGGGAGTCCTGTTTGTTCTTCCTGTCCATTGTTTATGTATGATTTTGTAGAAATAAGCGAGTTTTCAGTAGTGGAATCCTGAGAGTCCTTTTCACACGCTTTTCAAATAGGCGAGTTTGGGATCCTGAATTCCTTCTTCCTATACATTTCTGTTCTGCCCATGATCCAGTCTTTGGAAAAGCATCCACTTTTACGCAAAGTGTTCACAGGAACCTATCAAGGAATATGTTGACCATTCTAGTTCTGAAAGTTTAACTATTTTCGCAAAACTTTGTACCTACATTATTATGACCGCTTTTCCTCAGTGGTGACCATTCATGAAACATTACTTTTACAAAAAGATCAGGGAAAGTAGGCTCAGTTATGATTATGTGGTTCATACTAAATCAGAGAACTGGGACTATGCTCTCCATTTTCTAGTATGATTCATGTTCTTTTCTCCCTTATTAGCTGTATATGTCTTGTTCATGTCTTTAAACTTGATTTCAAATATGTGTCTTATAAATTGATTTTGCTATTCTAAAAGAGAAAACAGAAGAATTTGTTTACTACCAGCCCTGTTTGACCAAGGACATTTGTGTCTAGATTATCAGTAGGTTTTAAAAAAAGATTTAATCAAATCATATGGCATCCCTTATTATCTGAAATTTATGTGAATATTCACATGATTCTGTATCACTAGTGTTGAAATGTTCCAATTGTTTCAAAACTTCGATGTTGTATACCAAATTTGGCACTTTATCTCTATCTAATAGATCAGAATTAGAAAGAGAACTTCAAAATTCTCCAGAATCAACTGATAATATTTACTTCCAGTTATGGTGCTTTTGCTAGGGTAATAGGAGTTTAAGTTACTCGCTAACCACAATTTCATTTTACCAATAATGTATACAAAGGATAGATGAAGAAATTTTTAACAAGGAATCAAGGAAATTTTGAGGGAGTATTGAGGTGAGAGAAAAATGTGCATAAATTTCTTCTCACAGCTGTTATTTCCTTGCTCATTTTTCTGCCTCTTTCCTTCACATTGTCCTCTTGCACAAACAACTTCCTTTTTCATTTTTTTTCAAAACAAAAAAATTATATCCTTAATGTCTATTGTCAATCTCATCTCTAAAGCCTCTAGTAATATTAACTATAAAACAATTCCTTGCAGATTGGGTAATATATAGATATCCATCTGAATTTATGTACATAAATATTAGTGTTTGTGTGTCACTTTTGGATACCTTTCTCTCAAGAACGTTCCTTGTCTCCCCGTGAATTGGTACCTGCTTTCTTTATCATGTCTGTGTT
Source organism: Perognathus longimembris pacificus (assembly GCF_023159225.1). Classification (NCBI taxonomy): domain Eukaryota; kingdom Metazoa; phylum Chordata; class Mammalia; order Rodentia; family Heteromyidae; genus Perognathus; species Perognathus longimembris. The sequence goes on along the minus strand of NW_025961377.1, from coordinate 45,401 downwards.
ACTTATTTCTAACATACACATATCAGCCAGCCAAAGTTCCATTCTATGTTCCAGGCTTGTGTCCCAATGAATACATTTTTCCAAATATTTTCTAATCATTGTGTAGGATTCCCTTGTACATAGATACAATTTGCTTGGATCCAATCATGTATAGTGGGACATTGGATTTGTTTCCATTTCTTGGCTCTTTTGAAGCGTGCAACATAAACGTGGATGTGCAGGTTTTCTCGTCATATCCTGGATGCTGTTGCTCAGAATGGGACATATGCAATGCCTTGCGTGTTCTTTTCAAGTTACTCTATACTCTTTTCAGGAGTGATTGTAGTAGTTTACATTCCCAACATCAGTTCAGTACATTTCCTCTTTCAGGGAGTCAACTCCAGCACTTGTTGCTTGAGGTCAGAATATATCTCATTCTGACTTGGGGAAGATGTTATTTCAGTGTTGTTTTTATTTACATATCACTTACTCCCATTGATGGTTGTTATGTTTCTGTGTGTCATTACCATTTTTCTTTCTTCTTCTGTGAAGTCTGTTTTCACATCCATGGCGAAATTCATGATTGAATTGTTGGATTTAGGAGGGATTAGTTTCTTGTGTCCCCTGTATGTGAGAAACATTAACCTTTTATAATATTTGTCTGTTACATTGCTGTTTGGCTGTCTGTCTGCTTTCATGACCATGTCCTTAGCTGTGCAGAAATTTTTATTTTAATGTACTCCCATTTTCCAATCTTTCATCAATCTGTTGTGTGCCTCAGACTCTGTTCAGGAAGTTCCTCCCTAGGCCTGGAAGACCTGATGTCTCTGCTACTCTGTTCTATTATAGTTATGAGGATTCACATTTGATGTTGAAATCTTAATCCATTTTGAGTTGACATCGGTGCTGCTATTATGCTAGTATCAGCTTTGATTTTTTTTTCCCCTGTGGTGATCCTTTTTTCCCATTTCCAATAATTGAAGATGCTAATTTTTCTATTGTATGTCTCTCATTCCTTGGTCAAATAGCAGCTGACTGCAAGTCTCTGGTATCTTTGAAGGTGTTCTGCCATATTGTATTCATCAGGCATCACCTTTTTGGCAATAGAAGGTTGTATTTTTTTAATAATGCTTTTGTAATAGAGCTTGAAATCAGGCATTTTGATACCGCTGATGTGGTTCTTTTTTTTTTTTCTTCAAATTTTTATTATCAAACTGATATACAGGGAGGTTACAGTTTCATCCGTTAGGCATTGTATACATTTCTTGTACTGTTTGTTACCCTGTCCCTCATACCTTCCTCCCTCCTCCCCCTTCCAATTCCCCCACTGTGGTGTTCAGTGCATTTTAACAAAACAGTTTTGCAAGTATTGCTTTTTTAGTTGTTTCTCTTTTTTTACCCTGTGTATCTCAATTTTGGTATTCCCTTTCAATTTCCTAATTCTAATACCATTATACACGGTTTCCAAAATACTCAGATAAGATTACATAGTGTAGAAGTACATCCATTTTCCACATGAATGTAACAGACTTATTCAAAGGTATTCAACATACAGCTATCAAAAACAGATTCTTCTAAGCATCAAGTGTAGCATACTCCAAAATATATACTTACATTGTCCATGGACAGAGTTTCAGAAAATACAAGAGTATCGAAATTATTCCACGTCTTCAATCTTATCAAAGCAGAATCATGAAGGATTTCCAATTCACTTCTGAGAAGATGCCGGAGTAGCAGCAGAGCCCTAGGTAAACACATTTTGACATTACTGTTTTGCCCCACCAGAGAAAATCTTATTCCTAGAAAGACAGCCCAAGTAAGTTATAACTGTACAGCGATATTGGCCCGGAAGAAAAAATTAACTTTGCTGGCCTGAAAACACAGATTTTTGTTCCAGTTGGTGGTGCACCAACAAGCCAGTGTTGGCGCCCACACACTTCCCCATACTGAGTACAGGGTGCAGGAATTGTTGTTATATCAAAATTGTATTCTTCAGGAACACCAATCTCATATTATATACAGGAATTCCAGGTATCTGTATATAATTGTTAACCGCAAAGATTTACACAACAGTGCCTTGTAAGGTAGGCATGAGGTCTTCAACAGTGCTCACACATCTATCCAGCAAAAGTAAACATCTCGTAAAAGTGAAAGGCAGGAATCAAATTTGTCAATCCAATGGCCTCTATAAACACGTTGGCATTGCAATCCTAGTATCAGATAAAAGTGACTTCAAATTTAAAACATTAAAAAAGAAAGAAAGAAGGTTACTACATTCTAATAAAGGGATCTCTGCTACAGGAGGATATAACCATCGTATATATCTACACAACAAATACAGGACGACCCAACTTCATCAAACGAACACTAATGACTCTAAAATCATTCACAGACCCAAACACATTGATAACTGGGAATTTAACACTCCACTATCACCTTTGGACAGATAAACACACCAAAAAGTGAAAAAAGAAACCACAGAACTAAAAACCTGCGTAGATCAACTAGACTTAACCGACATCTACAGAATATTCCAACCAGTAACAACATAGCACACATAGCAGATAGCACATAGCACATAGCAGATAGCACATAGGAGATAGCAGATTTTGATTCGTTCAAACAAATTTCATATCGACCACAAAGTGCAAGGTAAATATTGTTGGGAAACTCTGGTGGCTACTTGTAAAAAATATTTTAATGTTGAAAGAAAAAGGCTTTGTACGTGTGTATAGATTTTTCTGTCAGTTTCTTTGTATCTACCTATCTATATTTTATCTACACCACGACATAATTACTTGGCAGAATATTGAGGTAATTGATAAACAATTCAGGATTGTCTGGCATAATCCTATTTCCTACAGCTATTCCAAATGACAGAAAATGCTCTTGAGTGACATCACATGAATTTCATAGCATTCTTGTGGACAGTTCCACTTCCTTCCATTTAATCTCTGGTACATGGCAAGAAAGAATAGAGTAATTTTCCATACCTTGGATGTGTAACGGAGTATTGGGACAGAGTTTAGGACAGTGGTTCAACGTGTACAAGAGTCAGTTGTTTGAAATTCCCCTTTACCAAATGTTTCTCTGTAGAAACAAAAGTAAAAGTATTGTGTCCATTAAATGAAAGTGGCTCTTTTCTCAGTGGATTTTGCTTTCAGCTTTTCTAGAAGCAGGAATATCTGAACATTGAGGATAATTCAGTTTGTTGATGCCAAAACACTCCATAGCAGGAAGAACAGTGCTGGAGGTATGTTAATATCTACTTTCAAATTTTTGGAAGCTTCAGGTTGAAAATCTTTTTGGTCCTGGTACAACAAAAGGCCAAAAATCAAGAAAATGTGATTGAAGACAGAGAAGTCAACATATACACCTATGGCAGCGTTTTTTTTTATAATTAAGACAAAAGAATTGGATAAAAAAGCACACCCTTTTCAAGAAATGATAAGGCAGAACACTTTAAACTCTTCCGCCAACCAAAAGTACATCAATGTGTGTCTCCTCACACCACCAAAAATTCTAATTGGATCAGGGACTCGAGGTAAAATGGATACAATAAATATGCAAGAAGAACGAGGACAAACACTAGGGCTTCTGAGCGCAGATTAACAGATTTCTATAAAATCTAACAACCACATTAAATCACAGTATTGTACAAAAAGATGTCCATGGAATTGCTAAGCTCCATATGTCAAATTATGAAGAGAGAGGAGAGCACCGAATATGGGAGAAGATGTGAAGTAGCTACTAAACAAATAGGGCTCTCAAATACAAAATATAATTGAAACTCAAATAAATAAAATTCTTTAGACACTCTGCAAAGCAGTATACCACATCTGCAATAAAATATACACATAGATTATGATCGAGCAATCTCAATGGTGGGCATTCACTGTATAGATCATAAAGAATTCCATGCTAAAACTTCCACCATGATCATGATCATTGCAGCATTCTCTCAAATAGCAAACATATGTAACCAACTCCTCTGGCCATCAGTTGATGAATGGAACAACAGAAAGTGGTTTTATATTCATAGTGTAATTCTAGGCTTCGTTCAGAAAGAATGACATCCTCTCATTTGTAAGGAACTAGAAAGCCTTAGGAAAACATTATGTGCTATGAAGTGAACCAGAGGCAAACAGAGCCAATGGATTCACTGAGTGGTAAAAATGGCATACATGCCTAGGATTTTCCATGCAGAGTATTACAGTTTCTCAATACTTTGGAGAAATAATCACAAACAATCATGGTACTAGTAATGATCTCAAATATATGGAATCCGGAGGTTTCTTTATTTTTACTTTGAAATCCTTATTTGAAATTATTTGTTTTGATTTAATTTTCTGTGTTTGTAAACCAGGTGTTGCTGTAGTAGACCATGGAGCTCTTACTATTGTCTCTTTCTTTATCGTAGTAAGGAAATGACTTCTTCACACTGTGAGAAGTACAAAGGGTAAAGGAATGCAACCAAGGAATAGAAATTGTTGTAATTAACCATTCAAAGTTGGTGAACGGTTGATTGCAAAGGGAAGCAAGAGAAAAATGAGGGAGGAATTACCACGTTTGACAAATTTTATATACCCTATCTTATCAATGCATTTCTATGTTGATCACCATGAGACATAACTTCAAAAGACTAGGCACACACACACAGTCACTCACTCAAACACACCACACCCCCACACACACACAAACTCACACACACAATCAAAAATTTTCTTCTTTTTCATTATCTACCAAACACTTGTAATATTTCCAGCAATGCACAAATTTTAATAACTTTAGAATGTTATTGTTTGGATACATAGAAAAATCTAGTTTCCCACCGCAAAATGCATTTACACTTAATTTTTTTTACATTTTCTTTCTTATTTTTAGGATGATGTACAGTGGGGTTACAGAAACATGCTTCATATAGTGATTACATATGCATTTCTTCTCATACCTGCTATCCCTTCCTGATTTTTTTCCCTTCATCCCTCTGCTTCACCCCTCAAACCACTCCCTCAATTTCTTAATTATTTACACATTAACTCTATGTGTTAGTAATTCGTAATAATATTATAAAGTAAAATAAACAGACGTCTGATCCTTCATGCTCAGTGTCACATTCAATTCTCAAAATTCTTATGTCCTCTATGCTTAGTAATTGTAAAGCAATTCATCCCAAAATGGTGATATATGCATATACCTCTCTTTCTTTATGCTTCCTGTAATCTGTTCCTCTTTTCCTGTGATATATCTCTTCCTAAGTCCCTTGATTAGCTCAGTTTGTTCTCTCACTACCCAATTCACTTGGTGAGCCCTTTCTGCTCTATTCCCCACCACATCCCATTCATTCGGTCTTGCAAAACGGCCTATTTAAAGAAGTCAAAGAATCCTTGCATATTGTCACACACTGTAACCAAATTGGAGGTGTCAATGATTAGAGGAGGGCTGGGAATATGGCCTAGTTGCAAGAGTGCTTTTCTCAATTATTAGGGGAAATCGAAAGACATTCATATGATTAGACATTTTTTTTTATTATTTTTACTCATAGATAAGACAAGGAGAAATACTTGTTGAACACACGGTGGGGCAACTGATTATTTCTGCAAACGAATAAATAAAAACACATTTTTTTCTTTCGATGCATAGAGTGCTAACACATATGTTCGTATTGTGGCTACAAATATTAGACACATCCTTGGATCTTCTACAGGTACTGCAAATTGAACAAATGCCTATTATCATGAATGAATTCCCTGCTTTCTTAACTTCCATATACACTGAAACCAATTAATTGTACAGCTTCTGGAAAACTATACTTGGACACTTGTGTGTCTTGACCCACTTGGAGGGAGTTGTACAGGTGAATCAATGAAAACTCATTATTTTAAGGACCCGGGCACATTTCCACCAGCCATATTCTAGGTTATACATACAGAGACACAAAACATGTAATGTAATTGTTTGAGCCAGGTCTTGAAGATTAACACCAAGGGGAAGGTTTTGTAAATGCAAAGGTCAACAAGTAGGACAGTTAGCAATAATTTGCTTAGGTTGTTTAAAAGGAATTTTATTTTATTTTATTTTATTTATTCCTGTCCTGGGTCTTGGACTCAGGGTCTGAGGACAGTCCCTGGCTTCTTTTTCGCTCAAGGCTAGCAGGCACGCTGCCACTTGAACCACAGTGCCACTTCTGGCCATGTTCTATGTACGTGGCGCTAGGGAATCAAACCCATGGCTTCATGTGTATGAGGCAAGCATTCTTGCCACTGGGACATAATACCAACCCTAAAGGAATTTTATATGTGAAAGGTAAATGACCTGCATTAGAATGCCAAGATGCATGGTCTTCTTTTGCCGAAATGAAAGGGACTAAATCATCTACATGAAAATTACCTCATGCCATAGGAACTGTCAAATTAGAATGAGCAAGAATCTGAATGACATACAGTGAAGCTGTCTTTGGCATTACTGGCTTTGAATTGTTTAAATAGTGAATCTAGTGGGGGGTTTATGTGATAAATAACAACAGAATATATATTGCATAAAGCATGTGCTTCACAGGTCGACTGAGTGATTAAATTGAAAGTTATTAAGAAATTCTGTAAAGCATATATAAAAGCCTGTGATTCATTTTGTGTGCCTATTGCCAGGGAGTGAGGAAATCTTGATATTTACCTTCTGTCCAAAAAGCACATTTCCTATTTTTGGTACTATCTTCAAAACTATTAGGTGAATTTAGAATGAGCTTAGAAAGTCAAATATTATCAGTACTATAAATTTGTTATTGAAATAATATCCATAAAAGACTAGAATGTAATTTGTATAAAACTTCTCCATTAAAGCCATTTAATGAAAAAGGGAGGAGATCAGGGGTTTGTAATGCAAATTTGAATTGTTATTTAGGTGTGGGGATGATAATCAAGTAGTTGTCCTGCCCATTGATTTCCAGGCACATTTTACAACCTTTCATGATAATAAAGCTGATTATCTCCAGACATGTGGTTTACATTTCTGACAATGTGTGCCTGGTACATATCAAAGTCTTGTTGAACTGTGCTATTCCCCCTGTGGGGTAAACTTTGTAAGTAGATTTAATAGCCCATTAGGGACAGAAAAGTCTACCCGGGATAAGAAATTTTGAGTCAGGGGTTTTTCTACTAAAAGTAATTCCTGACTTTCCTCACTCGTTAATACACAAGGGATATTTAAAGTCAAATCCTCTTGAAGAATAGAGAATAAATTATGCAAAGCATAGGTGGGAATGCCTAAGGAAGGATGAAGCCAATTAATGTCCTCTAGTAACTTTTGAAAATCAAGAGTATTTAATTATTCAGTACGAATTATTATAAATTGGAGAATAATTGCTTTTTTTTTTTACCTAAATATCCTAGATACTTTAATGGCTCCTCTGTCCAGATTTTATCAGGGGCAACTAGTAAACCATTTTCTTGCAAGTGGAAGGACAAAATTTGTAATAAGTCTGATAGAATATCTTTATTAGGTGCAGCAAATAATTAGTCATCCATATAATGAATACATGAAACCTGAGCAAATCTTTTCCTAATAGGTTCTAGTGCTCTGGCTACAAAATTTTGACACATAGTCGGTGAGTTCATCATGCCTGGTGGCAATAATTTCCATTTAAACCTTCCATGGGGTCCTTGGAGATTAATCCGACTTAAAGTAAAAGCAAAGCATGATAGGTCCTCATCAAATAAGAAAATAGTAAAGAAACAATCTTGCAAATCTTAGCATAATATTCCAATTGAAAGGAATCATACATAATTGGGGCAAGCGAAGATGTAAAGTATCTATAGGCCTCATAGCTGAATTTAGAGCTCGACAACCAGTGAGCAATCTCCATTTGTGAGAATTCTTTTTAATAACAGAATTAGGAGAGTTGAAGGTAGAGATAGAAACCTCAATATGATTTGAAGCTAACTTATCTCCAACAACTTGCAATTTGGCTGCCAACTTTTCTTTAGATAAGGGCCTTTGCTCACGACAAACTGGACAATCTGTCTGCCAAGTAAGTAATCTTACTGAGAAAGACATGCATCTGAACATCAAGGGAAAACTAAATGAGCTCCCCATTGTTCAAAGACGTCTAGTACAATTACGTTAATAGGTACTTACAAAAATTATGAATCAAAAATGGAATGTTGGCCTTCACCATCAGTAATATTCTGATATTCAAGATTTTGCTTAATAACTGAATCAAGTGTACTAGTGACACCTTTTATTCTGCATTTGATAGTTTGAGTCACCCTGCCCCGATGCCCCATTCAATCTGGCTGATTATTGTGATGTCTTAGCCAGTAGCTAGCAATGCCTCTTTCCTATATAAAATTTACAACAAGGTGGTTTGTATGCTTCATTGAAAATCCAGAAAACAAATTGATATTTCATACTGTCAAAACCTCCTTGATAAGGGTTTGCAGAAGTTGATATAAATATGTAAGCAAAGAAAATGAATTGTGCAATATGATCACCAGAATTAATATCATAATGTACAGGGGAGGTCTTAAGGATTTTAATTTGTCCTATGTAGTCAGAGTCAGTTACTCCTGGTACAACTAACACCCCTTTAGCAATTAAACTGGAATGCTCCAAAAGAAGGCCCCAAGTCCCCCATGGTAAGGGACCGTATATGCAAGTTCTAATTCTGGAAATTAGCAGGGAAAGTTAAGGTTGGGCTTGAGAAAAGGTCCACTGTGGCACTCCCAATCTTGGCTGGTTGTAACGAAAAGATGGTGGGGAAGGCTCGTTCATAGGAATGCGACCATGAGGCTTGCCCTTTGCCCCCTTTCCTGAAGACCTTTTACTTTCTCCCTGTGCTGCTTCCGATGAAAGGGGAAGCATATGTCCACCAATGTCAGTTTTAGATCAAAATTCTTGGGCCCAATGTACCCCACGTTTGCAGAGAGGGAATATCCTAGGCGACTTTGTATTTGCCAGTTTTATCTTTACACAATTCATTTTAGTATGCCCTTGTCCCCACAGACAAAACAGTTTAATTTCCCGGATTTGGGTACTTTCACACTAGCACCCAGAGTCTGTCCCAATAGCTTCATCTTTTGAGTGTCCAAAAATACACCTTGTACTGTTCTATCAATAATTTTCTGAAGGCGCACTATGAAGTCAAAGTAGGGTTCCTGGGCCCCTTGAATAAACCAGGCCTAAGAAACATCCTTTTAACTGTGGGACATAACCAACCCCATGCCTCTAGACATATCTCCTGCAGCCACTGGTCAATCTGCTTTGGGGTATTTACTAGATTCTGGGTCTTATAATCCCCAGTGCCTATTCACATATCATGCGTTATTTTGTGAATGGCGGCATTTAGGTAGTGAGCATTTTAGTGGTAACACTAGCAAGCATTGAAGCCATGATTTTTATTTCTACATTAGAGTCCTGATTGATCACTCCTGGAATAATAGGTAAGCCCCTCAGAGCAGAGCTGCTATGGCCTAAAAATAAGCCAACAGATTCCCTTGGAAGTGGACCAATGACTCCTGTAGACAGGGGCTAAAATACCATTTTGGAAGTCAGTACTGTGCAGGTAGAGGAACAGAGATCCAGTCCTGCACTTTCTGTTGTTGCTCAGAGGAGACTTGAAACTGATTGTTGCTGCAGGTTTTTGGGGGATATGCTTGAGTTAGGGGAAAGAAGGAGCTGCTCCAAAATTTTTCTGTGGGGCCAGGGGCTGGCTCCTCTGCCAGCTTACTGAAATCTGGCGGCCAGAGTCATTCAAATTAGATCTGAAATTTGTAACACAGTGCTTCCCGTTTTTACAGAGGGGAGAAATTTCAGTAATAAATCTCCTTTTCTGATTAAGTCAGTGAGCCATTAAGTGGCCCCTTGTCGGCAGGAAAAACAAATGCCAGGAATCCGAGCAGTACATAAATGTCCCCGTCGCCTCCTCCCCATCCAGGACATGCGTAAGAACTCTGTTACAGTCGGCCCTTGGAGCATGAGGCCATGCAGCTAGGATGGCCCAATGTCCGCACAAAGCTGAATAGAGTCATTTATTCCTCCTTTTATCTTAGATGGCCTGAGGACTGCTTGGCAATTTGGGCATAAAGTTTTAGTAGCCAAGGTTCAAGAATGACTTGAGTGTGCTGGGAATATGGCCTAGGGCAAGAGTGCTTGCCTCATGTACATGAAGCCCTGGGTTTGATTACCCCTCACCAGAGATATAGAAAATGACCAGAAGTGGCGCTGTGACTCAAGGAGCAGAGTGCTAGCCTTGAGTAAAAAGAAGCCAGGGACAGTGCTCAGGCCCTGAGTTGAAGTCCCAGGACTGGCCAATGAATAAATAAATAAATAAATAAGAATGACTTGAGTAAGTGGTACTGTAGGGCCATATTTAAAACAAGCATTCTTTAGATCTGTTATTTGTTTAAATGACAAACACTGATGAACTCTTTTGCTATCTTCATCTTGCCTGTCAGGGAATAAATGAAAACCAGAAATGTCCTCCCTTCTTGTTAAGTCTGCGCCAAGGAAGTGTGCCACGTTTACTGTAGGAGGACCAGGCGCTTTAAACAGCACAGGCAGAAATGGTACTAGCTGTGAGACCCTATCAGGCAGAGGTTGTGGTGGGAAAGGATGAAAGTCCGCCAGGATTCTGGGCAGGTCCCACAAGTCTTTACCTTTACAGGAGTTTGCTGCTTCGGATAATGTTGTGACAATAGGGCTATAATTGATTCCAAAATTTTCTCCACATGGGTCAATCTGTCTTTAGTAAGCTCAATGCGTAATTTTTCCTCAGTGTCTGAGCCATCTGAGTCTTCCTTATTATCTACCGCAGTGGTTTGAGATCCTTTTAATTTTCTCAATTCTTCCCAATCAGCTGCATAAGCTTGGGGGTTGCATGATGCTCATCAAGTCCCTATTCATTTTCTCTGATCAACTGATTGAATCTAATCCGTTCATGTCTACAATGGCATTATTTCTAAAGGATTCAGATTAGGACCATAAACTATTTCATACCACATAATTTCCTCTTTTTTTCTTGATTGTTTAATTTTTTCCTTTATTTTCAGAGTGATGTACCAAAGGATTAGAGGTTCTTATGTAAGTCTGTAAGTATATTTCTAGTTCTTCATGTTACCCACACTTCCCCACACTTCCAACTCCCTCGTATCTTTCCCCCTGATAAGTTTTAGAATTGGTTTACACAAATGTTTTTGTAAATTTTGCTTTAGGAGACATTTGTATTTTTATCATCTGGCTCTTGATTTCAGCATAATATTTCTCTTTACTAGTTTTTATACAGGAATCAAATTATTGACACTTTTCTTCCACTAATTTTGGGGGATTCAGTGTCTACAAATTTGGATGACCAAGAGGAGTTTAACCGAGCTATTTTGTATTGAATGGTTCCAGTAATATAATGTATATTGTATGTCCCAACAATAAAATAGCAAGGGGATCATCAGTACCCAAAATGTGTATATTTAGGTACAGAGACCACTTAAACCAAACATGGAACCATCCCCTCCCTTGAGACTTCATTTTGCATTGTAGCTCAATATTTTTCTCACCAGAAACTATTATGACCTCTAAATAGTTTTCATAAAATCAACATCTTATCCCACTGCACATATAGGAACCCTTGTAAAGGAAGAGGAAATTCAGGCCTCTTTGGAACCTTGGAATGATTTTAAGTATGGTGTCTACATAACACTTTAGTTGAAGGTGAAACAATAGTTATAAAATCTCTTTAATTAATGGTTAAAAACCAAAAACTGAATAAATAAATAAGAATATAGCATGGGCCTGTGAGCCTATCCTCAGGAGTGAGATTTAAATTGACAAAGGTGCTTCTTAGTCAGTCTACGTGGTTGGTCAGTAGTTGGGGGCTTCCATTCATAGTGGAATATGGCTAGCTCGTACTAAGACCATTCATGAACTTCCAAGGAGTAGGATGGAGACGGGCCCATTCTATTGGACAAGCCAAAGGAGGACTTTCTTTGATAACTTCTTTTCTGCTGAACATTGAAAACCCGGTGGTAAAAATGATTGATTTCACTGATTGCACGTGCAGGGCTTGCATAGTGTTATGAGCAAGCTGATTAACATAGTGAGACGTTTGCACACTTTGTGTCAAACACACAGTAGCTGCTGCAGCAGAGGCAACTAAGAAAATAAAGGGTACAATGCCTGCTATCAATGGCCATATAAATCGTCTAGGGCGCATGAGTTATTTTAAATATTTTATCACTTGGGTGGGGCATAGACTTGTTGTCTGTAAAGTATAAAACTTCTTCTCAAATAATATTTCTATATGGTTTTGCCAGTGATGTTACATCATATCTGCAAGACATGGGTACAGGAAGATTTTATCATTGTCCTTATGTTTAATATACTACGTGAAAAACCGGTGGAGTCCTCCTGTGGTGACTGGATATGAGTTTGGAACACTGGATCTTGTATATATGGATATCTGACCTTTGAAAGATACTGAAAAATGGGGGAGGTTGTAACTAAAATGACAAGAAATGTACTGAATGCTTTATTATGTAATGGTAACTCATTTGCATCACATTGTCAATAAAATTTAATTACAAATTATAAATTAAATAGTCCCAACAAAGACACAAACACACACACACACACACACGCACACACACAATCAAGCAGTAGTTTTGTGGCTCACCTATATGGTGGACCATATAAATTTAAATTCTCTACTAAAAGAGGTAATTTTAATAATATTTTTAATGCAATGGGGAGATCATTGACAAAAAAGCGTTTTTCACCTTCAAATCTAACTGAAAAAAGATATAGAAGAATTTTATACATGTTTATGTATCCAGATTTTCATTTCATGATCATCGTTCATCTCGTAAAACCTAAATATGCTTCTTAGAGAAATTGAAAAGGTATATTTCAGTAAAGGATTTAACCCTAACATTGATGTCAGCGTTCATTACAAACAATATACAAGCTAACCAAATTAATAAGTTTTAAAAGCTAGTGGAAATGAAAACGCATACAACGTTCTGAAAGTAATATTTATTATTTCATGTCATTAGCAAGACAAGGAAAAATATGTAGTCCTCAAATAGTAGGCCTCCGGATTATTTCTGCAAAGGAAAATAGAAAAAAGATTTTGCATTATGGTGGAAGGTGTGGTAATATACATTTCTGATTCTGCCTAAGAACAATAGATAGTTCCATAGTTGTTGTACAGATATGCAAAACTGAACAACTGCCTATTATTCTGAAAGAATTTCTTGCTTTTTTCAACTTCCATATACGCAGAAATGGACCAATGGGCAACTGCTGTTGACTTATGATATGAAACTCTATGGGTTTCAAATCACTTGAAGGTAGGTGAACACGTTAATACCCAGAGAATCCATTATGATCATGAAACAGGTACATTTCTTCTAACCTTAGTTTAGGTAACATAATAAGTTTCATCTAAGTAATAGAACAGTTTGTTTATGTCTCACCTATGCAAGTATAATCAGTGTCACATGACAGGGACACAAAATATGAAATGTGCCCAAGTCTTATAACAAAAATAGTAAATATTGTGGACTACATGAGAAATGATTATCCTAAGATTTGACATCCAAGTCATAATATTTCATCCAAAATTCTCTATCTTAGAGAGATACAACCCATAAATGAAAAAAGGAGGCATTATTTTTGTGGAAAGTGACTTAGTATGGGATAAAAGGAAAATATAACTATAAGCCTCCTAAATTTTCTCAGGTTGTCTCATCAATCCACAGAGTCCCCAGAAACTTTTTCTTCTGGTCTCCCAAGTTATTTTGTTGAATATGAAAGTGACAGCAGGGAACAACACACTTCCTTTTACTCTGTAATCACATATAGAGATCTTTCAAAAATCTAAATTGGAAGTTATCCTTGCCTTACAAACTGTATACGTGGGCGAACATCTGGTGTGATTTTTAAACAGAATATTCAAGGTATCACAGATCCATGTAAAGGAGGCCTTTTCACAAATATTTGGTGAAGGTTTGCAAAAAATATTGAAAAATGAAAACCGGCTGTAAACACACATGATACAGTTATTGCTATTCTTGTTGAGCAAAGGGCATATAACACACAAACCCAAATAACACAATGTATCTGTATAGTTGCTTTTTACTACATTTAATCAAATTAATCTCCTTATGATTTTAGTAGCTACTTACATGAAGAGGAATTTCAGCCGCTCATTGGTTATTTCTGTGAATAAAATTCAATCGAACCGTATGTCATTGAAAAGTGAACAGTGGCTCTGAAATACTGTCATATCTGTAATATTTTCTCAATATTGAATGGTACTCCGACACCATTTTGAGTATGACTTTCCATAGATATCAATGAATTTGTTTGGAAATGTTTTTTTGTTTATTTGTTTGTTTGTTTTGTTTTTGCCTGTCCTGGGCCGTGGACTCAGGGCCTGAGCACTGTCCCTGGCTTCTTCCCGTTCAAGGCTAGCACTCTGCCACTTGAGCGACAGCGCCGCTTCTGGCCTTTTTCTGTATGTGTGGTGCTGGGGAATCGAACCTAGGGCCTTGTGTATCCGAGGCAGGCACTCTTGTCACTAGGCCATATCCCCAGCCCCTGGAAATGTCTTTAAATCATGAAGTAATTGCAGATTTACACATGCATGCTTTCACCAATCACCGTTCAGACAGCAATCTGAATATTTCTCTGAAAAGAGGAAGTTTTTTTATTCCTAAAAGAAAAAGGCAGCTCTTCCACCTATCATAATTGTTTCCTTTATTTCTAAGAAATAGATCTTTGCCAAAGTGATAATGTCATTTTCTTACCTGTTTTGGCTAGAAGACTCTGCTCTGCCCCAAACAAAAGTTGGGCTAGGGTTTTCCAAGGATTCTGGCAAGCAGAAAAATGGATATTGTCTCCAGGGTATATATTACATTTTCTCTAACATTTACATGGCCAAGGAAAGACATAGGTAATAATGAAATAATAACCACCTTAAGGACCTAATATATCAATGATTTAAGTGGATAATAATCATGGAAAAGAAAGAGTCCTAAACTATAGATGGACAACCCTGTTTTATATATATTCTTTAAAGAAATCATTTCTGAATGCATGTCTTCATATATGAGGATGAGCATAATAGCTTTATCTATGTTAGCATACATTAAATTTCATGTTGAGCTAAAGAGTTTACTATTATTTGCATCTATCTCTAAACTGGCATTCAGTTTACAGCACAAACTCAAAATTTAATCAAGGGCCTGGGGATATAGCCTAGTGGCAAGAGTGCCTGCCTCGGATACACGAGGCCCTAGGTTCTATTCCCAAGCACCACATACACAGAAAAAAAAAAAAAAAAAAAACGGCCAGAAGCGGCACTGTGGCTCAAGTGGCAGAGTGCTAGCCTTGAGCGGGAAGAAGCCAGGGACAGTGCTCAGGCCCTGAGTCCAAGGCCCAGGACTGGCCAAAAAAAAAAAAAAAATTTAATCAAGCTCTTTACCTTTATCCCAGTCTTCCTCAGAGGAAAGGCAATGCTCTGTACTTCCAGATTTCTTCTCTTGGGGTTGGGACCAAGTCATAGTAACTGCAAGAAGGAAAATAAGGAAATGGAATCACAATATGTAACAGACTGAATCTGAATCAGATCTGATTTCTGTTTCGTGTATCAAGCTTACCTATATCATCCTCAATGCAACTTTGGTCTTCACATGTTGCTTTATGTTTACTGAGTTGATCGCGCGGCACCAAGTGTCGAGCATTGAAGGGAAAAGTAGCCAATTTGGCAGCAATGTCCGGATGATTCTATTGAACCAGGATGTGAAAAGTAAAAATAGTACAAATTATTGAGGAATAAGGAAAGGGTTGCTGATTTTATGCTTGACTTGTGGTTTTACCTTGGACTTGTGTGCTGTACTAACACCAGTCTAGCACAAGAGGACGGGCTAGTACAACCTCGACTCTTCTTCAATCTGTTTCTTACAATTTTTAGGGGCTGGAGGTGGATAAAATTCTCTCAGACTCTATATCTCATACTCTCTTCGCATAAAAGTACTTTGATTTAAACTCGTCATGACAAGATTGAAGGACTGACACAGCAGCAAAATGCTGTATACTTAAAACATAACTTTGGCATCTAAAAACATTCAGAATCATGACATCTTATTCAGTAAAAAGGCATTTATTAATATATGCTACATGAATGGGTAAGACACATTGACCGAAAACACAATTGGAAATGCCCTCATTGTGTGTCTTGGTGCATGTGTGTGATACCATGTGTATGTACAGTCTAATTTATATATATTTGCATTTAGATATAAGAATATTTGAAAACATATGAGCATGAATATGCATATGTATGTGTCTTTCTGTGCACACGTGTATATATAATCAGTGAGCATCCTTTGAAAAGCATAACAAAGGGAAGATTGTTTTCTGCCCAGAGCAATGTTTTTTAACACAAAAAATTGAATTGGGATAGATAACTATATTAGCATTTGAAAGATTTCTTGTTCTATGTGAAAATAACTGTCGTGGTATCATTACAAAAAATACACCAAAATATACGAAACAGGCAAGACACATCTTCGTTATCATCAATTCAGGATCACTAGGTTTACTGAAAAGTAACATGGTTCAGGAATTATGTCCTGCCATAAGGCAATGCATCTGTCTTAATTTTTAGAAACTTTACTAAATTGCTTAGAGTAGTTAAGTGTGAAAAAGGAAAAAGTATAAAGTCGCTACACTCAGACTGAAATGATTGTCCTACAGAAAACACCTTGCAATGTTCTACTCATCCTAGAGTTCTGTAAACAAGTTGCGCTGCTATTTCTTATCTGCACTACACAAAGATCAGATTACAAGAGCAAATACAAATATGTGTATACTACATCTACCCAGGTAGTCTATTATTTCATTGACACATATTTAGCACATTTAGTCAAATATCAAGCTTCAAATTCATGTTTATAGTAAAGTATGACAAACTCCTCATTTTGAAATGCAACCCTACCTTTCTGCATTTCACCAGATGGTACGGGAATCTGCAGGCCCTGATCTTGTGACTCTTATCATAGGGGCATTGCAGTAACCTTTCAGGATCCAGAGATTCACCTGCAAAGAAAAATATCTAAGCAAATCTGGTATATTTTTGAGAAAATGTAATTCTTTCCCTTCTCTTCCAATTACAACGTATGCATTAATTTCAAATTCCCTTCTGTGATGACAAAAATGATAACTATGCCTTTTGATATTATCATAGAAATAATAAGCAAATTCATTTCAGTTCCCATTTGGGAATTCTTAGGCCTAATTTGGGAAACATTTTTCCATTAATAGAAGGACTTTTTGCGGTTACTGTTTTGCAATATTCACGCTGTCCTCTGTTGACAGGGAAGGTGCATTGAGGCCAGGGCATTTACTTGCATTCTTGTGTCTCAATTGTACGAATTCAAAATTCCACTGTACAATTATCAGAATGTCTCAATTCTGAACTCCATCCCATTGAATCTCCCTCACAGAGTTTTGCATACTGAGAATGCTAAACATAATATGATGGGAACCATTTGAAATGTTCTTTTCAAAGGACATTGGGAACATGCTTACCTTCTTGCATTCTGGTAGACAGGGAAATATCTGCACTTCCTGTGAGGAGAAAAATTCTGTCAGAAAACCAATGAAGAATTACTTCCAGACCAGATGTCTCAAACATTATCATTTCTTTGGAGAAACAAAAGAATATTGAAGAACTTGGAAGATATTCAACTCATTAACTTTTGAGTTCATTGATGCACATCCTGTAAGTACTGATTTTCTTAATCCACAAATTACAGGCATTTTCAGAAGAAAAACAGGAGATAGTTTATGACTTATTTCAACACTGTTTATCTAAAGGGACATGAAGGCATCTTTTCTTGTTCATTCAAAGAGGGATGGAGTGTCTTTAAAGTATTAAACTGAAATTAGGTTTAAAATGAGAAAGACAAAGAAACTTGAGTTTCCTTTCATTAAATTTTCGCCGCTTAGAAAACAAACTATTTGCGAGATTTTTTTATGAATAATCATTCTTAAGGCGGAAAAAGCATTCATTTGTAAATCAAACTCATCAAAAACTTTATTCGTTTCACACGACATGCTTTGAATTTAAACTTACCTTTTCCAGTTATTGAAGACAAACTAATTATGTGGCATCACAAACATGAAGCACTAGTAGTGAGTCCTGACTTTTCCTGGGAATAAAACAGGTGGTATATATCTATATCTATGTCTACATCTATATCTATATCTATAATTATCTATCTATCTATCTATCTATCTATCTATCTATCTATGTGTGTGTATAGCTAAATGCATGGATGAAATCCTTAAATATTACATTGCCAAGATTTAGTATAAAATTGGTGTGCTTTGTGAATATTGAGATTAAAGTTAGAGAATGTCTTGCTGGCTCCATTTTTACAATATTTCGACAAAGGATTATGTTGCTGCTTACAACTTTAGAACATTCCAAAAATGATGAGATCAAAGTTGCAAATTTGGACAGAGAGATAGTACCACAAAAGTATTGGCACATTTATGAATAACCGTTATGTTGAAGTAAAATGCAATTTACATAAACAGTTTCTGCTTAAGCCTAAAAAGAAAACGGGGAATGCAATTTTCTTATACATAAAGCATTCTACTAAAGGTGAGGTGCATCCCTTCCTCCCAGGAGCAAAGAGCCCCTTGTAATGCGGTGTTCACTTTGCCGGGATTACTTTGATCTGGTGTCTCCTATATATGGGAGCACAACTAGAAGGACTGGACAATCAAACTCATTTTGGATTTTGGGTATCATTTCATGTCCTCTAGCGCCAGTATATGACAGTATTATAATTACTGGCCAAAATCCAGAAGAGAAAGTCCCATCTTCTCGCTGTGCTTTTTAATCACATTGCAATTTATTCCTCCTATGCTGTGAATAAGTCAAAAAGGGATATGTTTTGCTTCCATAGTTTGTTCAACTATCTTATATTAATACACTGCAGAATATAGATAATTGATTTTCCCAGCATAATAATTGCTGCCAACAATCAATTCATTGCATGTAACTCATTCCAAAGGAACGTTATACTTTCTAAGGTTAAACATTAAGAGAAGACACCTGAGAAAATACATGAATCTAATTAGAGTGACAGGGTAATAAGTGGCTTATAATACCTACTGGTATTTCTTATTATTGTCAAATATGAATGAAGGTTTTTTGACTTTTTGTTTTTTGCGCTTTCAGAAAAACAAGTATCACCAGTGTGTGTCTTACTTTCTCGGGTAGACATGCATAAATTAATCACAAATAAATCATGTTCTCACGAAATCAATGGTAAAACATTTTTAATAGATTGCTAGGAAGATCTTATTTCCAATAGTGTATCCAATTTACTCAGCATCAGGAATTCCTTGACAAATTTCAAGACTTCAATACACACTGACTTGAGAAAGATGATTCCCTTTCAGTGACTCACATACCTGCCACATTTACATATGGGTTTCTAAGAAAGCACCAATTCAAAAGAATTAAGGAACAAACCAATGTAAATCTTCCCCATCCTTTTTAACTGTTAAAAAGGGCCTAGACTTATCTCCAACATATTTATGAGCCAAAATCATACTCGACAGGAAAAAACAAAATTTATTCATCGAAAGGACTTAGAGAACTCCATTTATATTGTGCATATTATTATAAATTGTGGAAATGTTTCAGGTGCTGTTAAAAATTTTCAAGGGACAGGAAATTGCTCTGTATTAAAAAATAGGACATGGACAATAATGAATTACCTGTCTTGATTAAAATGACATCCACTGAGACTGAATTGGCAAACCTAAGATACACTATGAAAGAAGGTATTCTAGTGGTAAAACTCATGAATTTATATCCAGCTGTATTTTACCAGTTTAATCGCAGGCAAATAATCAGGCAACAATTGTATTTGAAAGGAATAAGGAGAAATCTCAAAATTGTAACAGTAGGACTGAAGTCAACAAAGTATATTAATCTTTATCATTAATTTCTTTGTCATAGACCAACATTCAAGGGACTTCATTCATGACAAGTGTTCAACATATTTGTGAAAATGTTTTCTAACTGGTAGATATCTATACTATATAGTTCAAAAATTTTCCAACTTTTGCAGGTCTCAAACAGGTAAATACCCGTTTGAACTCATATAAATTCAGACAATAATTTCTAGATATTCCTGTATTCTTACTTGAACTATGGCTCAAGGGATCTATAGGTAATTATATGTAACAGAACATGACCTATAAATTGAGGGAACATTGGGCAATACTGAGAGTCATAGCTACAGATACTAACTGTTTCAAATATTAGTAAATTCCAGCATTAAATTTGTTGTGGGCATGAAACAAGTGTACAACCCCATAGAAATATCATTGTTAGACCTAAATAAAAGTGAGAGTAATGGTAGTAAATTTGAGACGGACACATTGGAAATTGCTACATTCTCAATTCCAGGGACATAACATTTTTGATTATGTGATATGTTGGACAAAACTTGGTGTTTTGTAAAATAAGCAGGGACTACCTCATGGGACTTCCGGTAAAGGAATTACAAAGAACCTTTGTAGCCAGAAATGTCACAGTGTATATCAAAGAGTGAAAAGTTAGTCCACACGAGATGGTGACTGATGACTGAAGAAAGGAAACGAGGGAAATGATGGTTAGATGTCTCTGAAGGAGAACTGTACTTACCAAATTAGTGAAGAAGGCTCTCCGCTCAACGAAGTAACCTGGTCCACCGTAGACCTTTCCGTAGTAACAGTTACTTTTAACTCCTGTCTCCCCCGTGTGGGGTCACTAGTATTGTGACATGGCTAATATTGGTCACTTCCGGCTTATGATCTCAAGTCATTCACAAGCACTTCCGCATTTGACACCGGAAGTGCTCAATGCTGCCTTCTACCCGGAAGTGGGAGTCCTGTTTGTTCTTCCTGTCCATTGTTTATGTATGATTTTGTAGAAATAAGCGAGGTTTCAGTAGTGAAATCTTGAGTCGTTTTCACACACTTTTCAAATAGGCGAGTTTGGGATCCTGAATTCCTTCTTCCTATACATTTCTGTTCTGCCCATGATCCAGTCTTTGGAAAAGCATCCACTTTTATGCAAAGTGTTCACAGGAACTTATCAAGGAATATGTTGACCATTCTAGTTCTGAAAGTTTAACTATTTTCGCAAAACTTTGTACCTACATTATTATGACCGCTTTTCCTCAGTGGTGACCATTCATGAAACATTACTTTTACAAAAAGATCAGGGAAAGTAGGCTCAGTTATGATTATGTGTTTCTTAGTAAATCAGAGAACTGGGACTATGCTCTCCATTTTTTAGTATGATTCATGTTCTTTTCTCCCTTATTAGCTGTGTATGTCTTGTTCATGTGTTTGAACTTGATTTCAAATATGTGTCTTATAAATTGATTTTGCTATTTTAAAAGAGAAAACAGAAGAA
The DNA here is from genome assembly GCF_023159225.1 of Perognathus longimembris pacificus. Taxonomy (NCBI): domain Eukaryota; kingdom Metazoa; phylum Chordata; class Mammalia; order Rodentia; family Heteromyidae; genus Perognathus; species Perognathus longimembris. The sequence continues at coordinate 23,941 of NW_025961377.1, read as the reverse complement.
TTTGTTTACTACCAGCCCTGTTTGACCAAGGACATTTGTGTCTTGATTATCAGTAGGTTTGAAAAAAAAGATTTAATCAAATCATATGGCATCTCTTATTATCTGAAATTTATGTGAATATTCACATGATTCTGTATTACTAGTGTTGAAATGTTCCAATTGTTTCAAAACTTCGATGTTGTATACCAAATTTGGCACATTATCTCTATCTAATAGATCAGAATAAGAAAGAGAGCTTCAAAATTCTCCAGAATCAACTGATAATATTTACTTCCAGTTATGGTGCTTTTGCTAGGGTAATAGGAGTTTAAGTTACTCGCGAACCACAATTTCATTTTACCAATAATATATACAAAAGGTAGATGAAAAAATTTTTAACAAGGAATCAAGGAAATTTTGAGGGAGTATTGAGGTGAGAGATAAATGTGCATAAATTTCTTCTCACAGCTGTTATTTCCTTGCTCATTTTTCTGCCTCTTTCCTTCACATTGTCCTCTTGCACAAACAACTTCCTTTTTCATTATTTTTTCCAAAACAAAAAATTATATCCTTAATGTCTATTGTCAATCTCATCTCTAAAGCTTGTAGCCTCTAGTAATATTAACTATAAAACAATTCCTTGCAGATTGGGTAATATATAGATATCCATTTGAATTTATGTACATAAACATTAGTGTTTGTGTGTCACTTTTGGATACCTTTCTCTCAAGCACGTTCCTTGTCTCCCTGTGCATTGGTACCTGAGTCCTGCTTTCTTTATCATGTCTGTTACTTATTTCTAACATACAAATATCAGCCAGCCAATGCTCCATTCTATGTTCCAGGCTTGTGTCCCAATGAATACCTTTTACCAAATGTGTTCTAATCATTGTGTAGGATTCCCTTGTACAGAGATACCATTTGCTTGGATCCAATCATGTACAGTGGGACATTGGATTTGTTTCCATTTCTTGGCTCTTTTGAAGCGTGCAACATAAACGTGGATGTGCAGGTTTTCTCGTCATATCCTGGATCCTGTTGCTCAGAATGGGACATGTGCTATGCCTTGCGTGTTCTTTTCAAGATACTCCATACTCTTTTCAAGAGTGGTTGTAGTAGTTTACATTCCCAACATCAGTTCAGGACATTTCCTCTTTCAGGGAGTCAACTCCAGCACTTGTTGCTTGAGTTCAGAATACATCTCATTCTGACTTGGGGAAGATGATATTTCAGTGTTGTTTTTATTTACATATCATTTACTTCCATTGATGGTTGTTATGTTTCTGTGTGTCATTACTATTTTTATTTCTTCTTCTGTGAAGTCTGTTTTCACATCCGTGGCGAAATTCATGATTGAATTGTTGGATTTAGGACGGATTAATTTCTTGTGTCCCCTGTATGTGAGAAACATTAACCTGTTATAATATTTGTCTGTTACATTGTTGTTTGGCTGTCTGTCTGCTTTCGTGACCATGTCCTTAGCTGTGCAGAAATTTTTATTTTAATGTACTCCCATTTTCCAATCTTTCATCAATCTGTAGTGTGCCTCAGACTCTGTTGAGGAAGTTCCTCCCTAGGCCTGGAAGACCTGATGTCTCTGCTACTCTGTTCTATTATAGTTACGAGGATTCACATTTGATGCTGGGATGTTAATCCTTTTTGAGTTGACATCGGTGCTAGTATTATGCTAGGATCACGTTTGATTTTTTTTCCTGTGGTGATCCTTTTTTCCCATCTCCTATAATTGAAGATGCTACTTTTTTCCATTGTATGTCTCTCATTCCTTTGCCTAATATCAGCTGACTGCAAGTCTCTGGTTTCTTTGAAGGTGTTCTGCCATATTGTATTCATCAGGCATCACCTTTTTGGCAATAGAAGGTTGTATTTTTAAATAATGCTTTTGTAATAGAGCTTGAAATCAGGCATTTTGATACCGCTGATGCTGCTTCTTTTTTTTTTTTTCAAATTTTTATTATCAAACTGATATACAGTGAGGTTACAGTTTCATTCGTTAGGCATTGTATACATTTCTTGTACTGTTTGTTACCCTGTCCCTCATAGCCTCCTCCCTCCTCCCCCTTTCCATTCCCCCACTGTGGTGTTCAGTGCATTTTCACCAAACAATTTTGCAAGTATTGCTTTTTTTGTTGTTTCTCTTTTTTTACCCTGTGTATCTCAATTTTGGTATTCCCTTTCAATTTCCTAATTCTAATACCAGTATACACGGTTTCCAAAATACTCAGGTAAGATTACAGAGATAGTGTAGTTACAACCACTGGCAGGTGATACAAGAACATCATCAACAATAGAAGCTACAGATACAGATGGGACGTTGAAAGTAGTTACAACTGTGATATAACAATCGTTTTCATAAAATGGAGTTCATTTCACTTAGCATCATCTTATGTGTTCATAAGGGTATAGCTATTGGGCCTTGTGATGCTCTCCTATGACTTGCCTAAACCTTTACTAATTATTCCCAATAATGGAGACCATAGTGTCCATGTTTCTTTGGGTCTGGCTCACTTCACTTAATATAATTTTTTTTCCAAGTCCTTCCATTTGCTGACAAATGGGGCAATGCCATTCTTTCTGATAGAGGCATAAAATTCCATTGTGAGTATGTCCCACATTTTACTGATCCATTCGTCTACTGAGGGGCATCTGGGTTGGTTCCAGATTCTCGCTATGACAAATTGCGCTGTGATGAACATTGTTGTGAATTTACTGTGGTTTTGTTTGTGGTCTTTTTGCCTTCAAATTCTTTAGCTATTCTAGATCTTCCTATTTCATATGAATTTTTGGATTGCTTTTCCTATTTCATTAAAGAATATAGTTAGATTTTCATGGGGTTTTGAGGTGAATTTCTATAACATCTTTAGCAATATGGAAAGTTGACAATATTGGTTCTCCTTATTCATGAACATTGAAGGATGAGAAAGAAAATCCTGGCCCTGGCGATTATACCCCTGCCTCAGGGAAATGGCATGACACCACAGTTTCTACTGAAAGCAAATAGGCTTCTGTATTCTGTTTTTGGAATCTGGTAGCTAATATTTTGTTAAGGAGTTGTGCATCCTTTGACTGCCTTATTATGTAACTGTACCCCTTTTGCACAACACATTGTCAACCAAAAAAGTTCTAGCCTTACCCTGAGACCTTTTTATATCTATATACCATGTGAACTTAGCTTACAAATATTATAAGCATATTTGTGAGTCATTTTCATATTGATTTTCCGTGATATCTACTTTTGAAGGCTAAATCCCAGGGAATACGGTTTTCCAAATTATGATAGTATCTATACTTTAAAATTTAGGATGTGTAGCAGTTTTTGTTTCCTTGCTTTAGATTAATGATATTGCTGGTGACAACAATCTCTCAAGGTATCCAAGAACAAGACAAGAAATCATGCTTTATCATTTGTCTTTAGTTTATTTGTTGAGACCAAAAAGAAATGAAAGGCGACCTCTACTGCCTTAGTAAAATGTCACGACATCGAAACAGACTCTGGGCCCCTACACACAGGTGTCTAGCTTTATTCCAAATAAGAAGATTGTAATCTCTCAAGTAATTTCAGATTTTAAATATTAAATTTAGTGAATTGTTGGATATATCTTGTTGCTAGGGAAACGGATTTTTAAACAAACTTCACATAACAGAAGTCCTTAAGTTTATCTGAATTACAAATATTTACAAAATATATGTTGTGCTAATATTTTCGAATATAAAGACAACGAAATTAAGACCATCAATTATTAGTCGGTCTGAGTTGGAAATGAGAATGGCCTGGAGACACATGATGAGTGCTCTATACCACAGGCTGTAAGAGAAATGCAAATCAAAATGACTATCATATTAGACATAGCCAGAAAAGAATGTCCATTATCAGGAAAACTATTAAATAAAAAAAGAATACTGTTAATAAGAAACGTTGGAAGCCTAGTGGACAAAAGTGAACGCTATTAAATATTGAAGCAGTTATAAACTTGTTCAATAATACTGCCACATATGAGCTACCAATGGGAAGTATAGGGGAAATCAAGCCTTCATAACTCCTGCATCCCAGATGTGAAATCACAAAGAACTCTTACAAATTTCATAAATGGTCGTCAAACCCCAACCCCCAAAACAATACTAATTAATACAGATGGAGAATAAGGAAAAGTTCTTGCTATGACAGCTGAAATTGCCAGAAGAATCAACACAGAATTCCATAGAAACAAATGTCAGGAACACAGAAAATATTTCTTGATGGAACATCGAAAATAAGGAAAGAAATAAAAGTAAAAATAGATACAGCCAACTCCTCACCCAAAGACTTACACAAGCAGAAGAAGCATCCTGACCATCTTAGAGACCAGAACCTAGAGGAAAATCCAACAGTCACAAAAATTAAAGCGTATAGAATTCTAGAACAAGCAAAACTTATCAGAATCATGTCAAACCTCTCCACTAAAATTTTTGATGAAGGACAGCCTGGAAGAACACAATTCAAGCACTAAAAGCCAGCAACTACTTTGGATATCCACGAAATTAGAATACACATTCGATGGAAAAAACAAAACCGTCCACAATAAAGAAAAGTAAAGGAGTATAACAACAAAAAAAACAGTCCTGCAGAGGCAACTAAGGAGGAATATCATTCAATAGAAAAGAATCAACAAAATGGAACCCAGGTAAAAAGAAGCCAAGAGGAAACCAAATTTTATAAACAAAGAATAAAGGAAAGAAGTAAAACGCAGGTTAATAAGAAAATGGAAGACAAAGGACCACACTAATCTCAACAGTAACAATCTAAAACTCAACTCTCCAAAGAAAAGAAATGAACTGTAGATTGGATCCAAAAACAAGATCCATCCATGTGTTGTCTTCAAGAGACCCCTCAAAGAAAACAGAATGAAATCATGCTTTGAGAAAAAGGATGGAGTAGGATCTTCCAAGAAAATTGACTTACCAAAAGGGAGACGTAGCCAACCTGATTACAAAAAGCTAGACTTCTCATAATATGAGTGCACAAAGAAATAGATAGTCCCTACATCTCAATACTGGGTAAAATCTAAGAAGAAGTTATAAAAATAATGAACATATACTCACCCAATAATTGAGATGCTAAATATGTCAAAGGAATTCATTCAGAACTACAGTCGAAGATGGATCTGAATAAACTAGTAGTGAGTGTTGTTAATACTTCAATCTCTCCAAGAGATGATCTGACACATAGGAGAAACCAGACTGAAACAAGTAGAACTACATCCATTTTCCACATTAATGTAACAGACTTATTCAAAGGTTTTCAACATACAGCTATCAAAAACAGATTCTTCTAAGCATCAAGTGTAGCATACTCCAAAATATATACTTACATTGTCCATGGACAGAGTTTCAGAAAATACAAGAGTATCGACATTATTCCACGTCTTCAATCTTATCAAAGCAGAATCATGAAGGATTTCCAATTTACTTCTGAGAAGATCCCGGAGTAGCAGCAGAGCCCTAGGTAAATACATTTTGACATTTTGATATTGGCCAGGAAGAAAAAAATATACTTTGCTGGCCTGAAAACACAGATTTTTGTTCCAGTTGGTGGTGCACCAACAAGCCAGTGCTGGCTCCCACACACTTCCCCATACTCCATGCACCTAAAGCACACAATAGCAACCAGGACAAAATCCTCCAGACAACAGCAGACAGACCTGGATTGCAGACTGAGCACCCAAAGGCTGAAATAGCAGAGAAAGTGTGAGTACCTCTATAAAGACATCCTCACTCGCGCCCGTGAAGGAGTATCTGGAGCTTAGCCCTTCCACCATTGCTAGAGCAAAGTGCCAACTTTGTCACTGGCATAGGGTCAGACCAGACTGGAACAAAATTAGGCATTCAGAAGGCAAGGATGAATGGGCCATCTTTGAAAAAGGCAAGAGGGACCAATCAGGGAGAGCTAGCTCTGGCCCGGAGAAGGACCCCTGCCTAGGTGGGAGGGTCATCCTAGGCCATGGCTCAGCCAGAGGTGCACCGCCTTGACTGTTGAAATTTCTAAATTGAAAGTGAAAGCAGCAAACAACTACCAGCAGTATGGAAAACCACATGGGAAGAAACAGTTCCCGAGACAGATAAATGGTCCCACCACATAGGAATCCTAATTCCCAGGCTGAAATGGAGGTGAATCCCATAGCTAGCTCTTCCCAATAGGTCGTTCCACCCCGGAGTGGGGAACCTCCCCCAAGCAAGAGAATCACATCAGGTTCAACCAGGAGAGAAGCTCTCCGACCTGCTGAGTCCACAGCCTATTTTAAAACATGAGTTATAGGCAATGGCCCCACAGCAGAGTAGTGGAGCCAGGGTTCCCAAAACTGTGCATGTGCCCCATCCACAGAGGATACCGAAGTCCCACTTGCAAGCTGTGTGAAACAGAGCGACCCAGGATTTCACCAACAAGGGATGCAGTTCAAAGTAGATCCACCCCCAAAAACTGAAAGCAAGTCAAACATGGCAAGCAGCAAAATATACTGCTGACCATTGCAAGGAAACCAGAGGCTAAAAAGCCCATCCAAACAAGGAAGACTCCATTTTCTTTTCCAAGATTTTTTATGCTTTTATTGTTTTTTTTTTCAATTTCTGAAATGTCATTTGGTTTTTATATTCCTTTTTTACCTGTTTGTTTTTAGCAAAAAATTGTTTTGCTTGTTCGATTTTCTGGTTTTTTTTTCCCTTTTTAAAAATAAATTTTCTCTCTTTTGTGCATTTGTCTTCCACTATTTTTTTCTTTATTTTCCTCTTCACATTCTCTTTCTTTAAAAATACTTTCCTAGCAATAACACCTCCACTCTTCTCTGTTAAATGAATTGTCTATCTTTTTAAACTACTCCTTTCTACCAATTCTACTATTCTCCACATTTCCATGTCACTGTAATTAAACCAAAATCATGAGCCTCCCCCTTAATATTTTACTCTATTCTCTTCACTGCCGCTAACTGACCCTCCTTACTTACAGGAACTCCAGATTCCATTGTCCTCACGTTATTGGGTAGAGGGTATCCCTGCTCAAAACGAGTGAATCAAATGGGTTCAAAGACAAAGCCTGCCAGTCCAAAAAGAACTTAATACACTAACAAAAGTTACTCATATGATTGTAATAGTAAATACATAACTACTGAGTACAGGGTGCAGGATTTGTTGTTATATCAAAATTGTATTCTTCAGGAACACCAATCCCATATTATATACAGGTATTCCAGGTATCTGTATATAATTGTTAACGTCAAAGATTTACACAACAAAGCCTGGTAAGGTATGCATGAGGTCTTCAACGGTGCTCACACATCTATCCAGCAAAAGTAAACATCTCGTAAAAGTGAAAGGCTGGAATCAAGTCTGTCAATCCAATTGCCCCTATAAACAGGCTGGCATTGCAATCCTAGTATCAGTTAAAATTGACTTCAAATTAAAAACATTAAAAAAGAAACAAAGAAGGTTACTACATTCTAATAAAGGGATCTGTACTACAGGAGGATATAACCATCCTATATATCTACACACCAAATATAGGACGACCCAACCGAACACGACTGACTCTAAAATCATTCACAGACCCAATCACATTGATAACTGGGGAATTTAACACTCCACTATCACCTTTGGACAGATCAGCACACCAAAACCTGAACAAAGAAACCACAGAACTAAAAACATACGTAGATCTAGACTTAACCGAAATCTACAGAATATTCCAATCAGCAACAACCTAGCACACATAGCAGATAGCACATAGCACATAGCAGATAGCACACAGCAGAGAGCACATAGCAGATAGCAGATTTTGATTCGTTCAAACAAATTTCATATCGACCACAAAGTGTAAGGTAAATATTGTTGGGAAACTCTGGTGGCTACTTGGAAAAAATATTTTAATGTAGAAAGGAAAAGGCTTTGTACGTGTGTATAGATTTATCTGTCAGTATCTTTGTATCTACATATCTATATGTTATCTACACCACGACATAATTACTTGGCAGAATATTGAGGTAATTGATAAACAATTCAGGATTGTCTGGCATGATCCTATTTCCTACAGCTTTTCCAAATGACAGAAAATGCTCTTGAGTGACATCACATGAATTTCATAGCATTCTTGTGGACAGTTCCACTTCCTTCCATTTAATCTCTGGTACATGGCAAGAAAGAATAGAGTAAATTTCCAGACCTTGGATGTGTAAAGGAGTATTGGGTCAGAGTTTAGGACAGTGGTTCAACGTGTACAAGGGTCCGTTGTTTGAAAGTCCCCTTTACCAAATGTTTCTCTGTAGAAAGCAAAAGTAAAAGTATTGTGTCATTAAATGAGAGTGGCTCTTTTCTCAGTGGATTTTGCGTTCAGCTTTTCTAGAAACAGGAATATCTGAACATCGAGGATAATTTAGTTTGTTGATGCCAAAACACTCCATAGCAGGAAGAACAGTGCTGGAGGTATGTTAATATCTACTTTCAATCTTTTAAAGCTTCAGGTTGAAAATCTTTTTGGTCCTGGTACAACAAAAGTTCAAAAATCAAGAAAATGTGATTGAAGACAGAGAAGTCAACATATACACCTATGACACCTTGGTTTTTTATATTGGATAGAAAAGCACAGCCTTTTCAAGAAATGGTAAGGCAGAATACTTTAAACTCTTCCACCAACCAAAAGTACATCCTTGTGTGTCTCCTCATACCACCAAAAATTCTAATTGGATCAGGGACTCAAAGTAAAATGGATACAATAAATATGCAAGAAGAACGAGGAAAAACACTAGGGCTTCTGAGCACAGATTAACAGATTTGTATAAAATCTAACAACCACATTAAATCACAGTATTGTACAAAAAGACGTCCATGGAATTGCTAAGCTCCATATGTCAAATTATGAAGAGAGAGGAGAGCACAGAATATGCGAGAAGATATGAAGTAGATACTAAAAAAATAGGGCTCTCAAATACAAAATATATTTGAAACTCAAAAAAAATAAAATTCTTTAGACACTCTGCGAAGCAGTATACCATATCCGCAATAAAATATACACATAGATTATGATCGAACAATCTCAATGGTGGGCATTCACTGTAAAGATCATAAAGAATTCCATGCTAAAACTTCCACCATGATCATGATCATTGCAGCATTCTCTCAAATAGCCAACATATGTATCCAACCCTTCTGGCCATCAGTTGATGAATGGAACAACAGAAACTGGTTTTATATTCATAGTGTAATTCTAGGCTTCCTTCAGAAAGAATGACATCCTCTCATTTGTAAGGAAATGGAAAGCCTTAGGAAAACATTATGTGGTATGAAGTGAACGGCAAAGAGAGCCAATGGATTCGCTGAGTTGTAAAATTGGCATACATGCCTTCGATTTTCCATGCAGAGTATCGCAGTTTCTCAATAATTTGGAGAAATAATCACAAACAATCATGGTACTAGTAATGATCTCAAATATATGGAATCCGGAGGTTTCTTCATTTTTACTTTGAAATCCTTATTTGAGATTATTTCTTTTCATTTAATTTTCTGTGTTTGTAAACCAGGTGTCGCTGTAGTAGACCATGGAGCTCTTATTATTGTCTCTTTCTTTATTGTAGTAAGGAAATGACTTCTTCACACTGTGAAAAGTACAAAGGGTAAAGGAATGCAACAAAGGAATAGAAATTGTTGTAATTAATCATTCAAAGTTGGTGAACAGTTGATTGCAAAGGGAAGCCAGAGAAAAATGAGGGAGGAATTACCACGTTTGACAAATTTTATATACCCTATCTTAGCAATGCATTTCTATGTTGATCACCATGAGACATAACATCAAAAGACTAGGCACACACACACCGTCACTCACTCAAACACACCACACCCCCACACACACACAAACTCACACACACAATCAAAAATTTTCTTCTTTTTCATTATCTACCAAACACTTGTAATATTTCCAGCAATGCACAAATTTTAATAACTTTAGAATGTTATTGTTTGGATACATAGAAAAATCTAGTTTCCCACCGCAAAATGCATTTACACTTAATTTTTTTTACATTTTCTTTCTTATTTTTAGGATGATGTACAGTGGGGTTACAGAAACATGCTTCATATAGTGATTACATATGCATTTCTTCTCATACCTGCTATCCCTTCCTGATTTTTCTCCCTTCATCCCTCTGCTTCACCCCTCAAACCACTCCCTCAATTTCTTAATTATTTACACATTAACTCTATGTGTTAGTAATTCTTAATAATATTATAAAGTAAAATAAACAGACGTCTGATCCTTCATGCTCAGTGTCACATTCAATTCTCAAAATTCTTATGTCCTCTATGCTTAGTAATTGTAAAGCAATTCATCCCCAAATGGTGATATATGCATATACCTCTCTTTCTTTATGCTTCCTGTAATCTGTTCCTCTTTTCCTGTGAAATATCTCTTCCTAAGTCCCTTGATTAGCTCAGTTTGTTCTCTAACTACCCACTTCACTTGGTGAGCCCTTTCTGCTCTATTCCCCACCACATTTCCCATTCATTCGGTCTTGCAAAACGTCCTATTTAAAGAAGTCAAAGAATCCTTGCATATTGTCACACACTGAAATTATTTCGATATTGAGGATCTTTCGTAGTAAGAAAAGCTCACAGAGTTGAATTTTTTCTTTTTACAAAAACTCCCAGAAGTGTTTGGCTCACCAAATTGATGTTCACATAATGTCACATAAATTGACGTTCTCTTTTAGAGAGGTAAATTTGGTGATACTTTCTTACATGCAAGAATACATAATGAAATGAAACATATCAGACTCATGTAAAAGAAACTGAAGAACAATCATAAGAGGACTTTACATGTTAACGTAATTAGATTTCCATTTAATGATCATAATTGCATTTCTCCTACCTAAGTGTGCTTTCTCAAATATTAAGTGATATACTTCTGTAAGGAAAGAAACACCTCCACTTATGTCAGAATTCATTGTGAATGTACACTGTAACCAAATTGGAGGTTTCAATGATTAGGGGAGGGCTGGGAATATGGCCTAGTTGCAAGAGTGCTTGTCTCAATTATTAGGGGAAATCAAAAGACATTCATATGATTAGATTTTTTTTATTATTTTTACTCATAGATAAGACAAGGAGAAATACTTGTTGAACACACGGTGGGGCAACTGATTAGTTCTTCAAAGGCATAAATAAAAACACATTTTTTTGTTTCGATGCATAGAGGGCTAACACATATGTTTGTATTGTGTCTACAAACATTAGACACATCCTTGGTTTTTCTAGAGGTACTTCAATTGAACAAATGCCTATTTTCATGAATGAATTCCCTGCTTTCTTAACTTCCATATACACTGAAACCAATTAATTGGACAGCATCTGGAAAACTATACTTGGACACTTGTGTGTCTTGACCCACTTGGAGGGAGTTGTACAGGTGAATCAATGAAAACTCATGATTTTAAGGACCCAGGCACATTTCTACAAGCCATTCCCTAGGTTATATATATAGAGACACAAAACATTTAATGTCACCTAGTCTCAGGCCAAAAATAGTAAATAATTATGAGTACAAAAGAAATCATAATCCTAAGATTTCAAATCAAATTGATAATGTTTGACCTACATTTCTCTACCTAAACTTTGATCCAAACCGCAAATGTAAAAAGAAAGCATCATTATAGCGAAAGTGTCTTACGAAGGATAGAACAAAACTATAAGTACATGTCTAAAGTTTCACAGGTACTCTCATCAATCTGCAGGTTTACAAGGATATTTTTATTGTTCTCCCCCAGAATAATGTGCTGGAAGAAGCAAGTGACAGCAGGAAGAACATACGTACGTTTACATTTACCCTGGACTCACAAAAACAAGTCAACCAAGAGTTTAAATTAGAATCTATCATTGCCTAAACACTCTACATTCTTGAGCTTTCACCCTGTTTGTTATTCAAATAGAAATCACAAGGAATCACAGATTAAAGAAGAGAAAATAGCGTCACGAGTTTTGCACTATGACAAAGAATCCATATATTATTTTTATTGTAACAGCAGCAGTGGGCATTGACATAAAAATATGAAGGAAAAGTGAATTGATTTACTGTGAGCAAACAGAAGTATAATATTGATTTAGCTTAAGAATTAGTGCAACAAATGTATCAGGCAATGTACCAAAAAATGTACTTCATCTAAAGATATGAGGTAATGATTCATAGAAATTGGACATAAAAGCTTTCTTCGTTTGCTAGTCATATATTTATTTATATAAATTAGACGTCTGGGTTAAACGCTTAAAGTGGGTTTTGCATGTGCTATGTAACAATAGACACTGTATCACTTCTATATTGAGGCCCATCAATTTACAATTTACAGTGTTGGTCATGACATAAGGCTAAACAAAGGGTTGGAATACCTCTCTTTTATGAGCCCATGGGAAATACCAAGGACTGTAACAGGTATTCCATAATGACTCTGGGCTTTTTGAAACCAAATAAAGAAAACTTATGAATATCATTTGAAATATTTTATTCGTATGAATCTTTAAGTGTCTGGCTCTATTTTGCCTTCTAAGAGCTGTTGTACAACAGGCTACAAATAAGAAGGGACTGTTTCAGATTGTATCAGGACCCCATTTAAGAATACTATCAAAATTGGGAAAATTTGCAATGATGTAATTCAACCAACTTCAAGGACAATTCTAAGAGATATCATGGGTCTCTCTGTCCTTAATCATAATCAATAAATGCATCTTCATTTGTAAGTGTGCAATGTCCAAGTACTTGAGCTATATAAGCGTTTAATCATAGAATAGAAATATTTAAGACAGTGTAGAGAAATTGATTATAATTTCATAATATATATGCATGTTAACTGCTGTTTGAATAGTTCGTCTACAGGCCATTGTTTGCAGTTTGTAATGAGTATATATGGTTTGCAAAATATTTAAAAGGCAAAACGCATTAATATTCTTATGTGCAGATGATACTGAGAATGTATGTGTTCTAAGTGGATAAACAAAGACTTTATTTCAGACTGGATTCAATAGAAGACCATGTTTTCTACAGTCCTTACAAGGTGCCCTGAGCCATACCTAGGTGTTCATGACTCCTACTAAATTATCAAAATCATGAATGCTCCCCTAATTAATGAAGATATTTCACTATTGATGTTGCCATGGATGGAAGTGATATAAGTTGAAACAATATTTCCTCGTGTCAAACTAAAAATATGACCAACATTCAGAAATGAATTACACATAAAAATTGAAATGTTTATCAAAATGGCTCACTATAAACAGATTAGCACAGGAGATACCAAAGTAGCCAGGTAATGATTTCCAAAATATTTGGAGACAAAATTGAAAGAAATATTTTGTGCTCAATTTTCACCTGTTACACATTCAGGTTCTTTCCTATTACAATAATTACCATGGAAACACTCAGGTATATTCATCCTGGATTTCAAAATTTGAATTACCATGGAGTCACATAAAAGGATATTACCAAAGATATTAAGTGGAAAATAATTTTATAACAGCAAACTACTTTTGGAGGATATCTCACTTTCAAATTCAGGCATAGCATAGAAGACATGTAAGATAGCATAGAAGACATGTAAGATTGAGCAACTCCACTGCTACATATAATTGGTTTATGGAGTATGAGATTGAATAGCTTTCAGGAGCAAAATTATGTTCGGTGCAGTTTTGGAACCATAAACCAAAAGGACTAGGAGAGTTGTGTATCTTATAGGTGTGAGATCTCACAGACCAAAAGGACAGTCTAACCAGCCGAGTTCTACTGGGATTATATAAACCTCCATGTTGAATTAAAAATATTGATATCTACAGGGTTAACATGGAGAATTGCCTAGACAGATAGCTTTAGAGTACTGAGAGTAAGACAAGTTAGAATCTTGTCCTTCTTCCATAGGATAGACTGGAATGCCAGACAGATAACAGGGAGAGATTAAGTCAGGACTAGATATAGATACAGAGACGGGGGATTTGGTCCACAAATCTGGATGCAATAAGGGAGGTTTAAAGATACTGGTCCAATACAATACCTCTGAATTAGCCCCTGCCATAGAGTTAAAAGACACAGGTTAACAGAGCACACATAGGCAGGAGTAGATGTTCCAGAGTCAGCACTTTTTCAGTAGATAGCACTACCTGTTGGGCTTTGTGAGACAGCGCTTTTACCTGTCCCCATAAGGGAAAAGGGGCTGTCTTTTCTCTGGGAGGATTTTTATGGAGACTGTGGGCAGCCATGGCTTGGATTGGGATGGTCTCATAGCATAGATGAGGATGTCTTACCCTAATCTTTGTGTTCTGGGGGCACTCCTTGTGGACCTCAGCAGAGTGGATGCCAGAAGTTTTTGACATCTTCTGTAGCAACATAAGCATTCCATAGCCTCTGGATTAACACCTGCCAAGGGGCCCAATCTAACCCAATCCCCAATCTAATCCAAACCGTATGTGGCTTGATTAACATACACGGAGCTAGGAAGTGTTGCTTGGCTATGGCCAAAACATCTCCTTGAGGCAAATTTAAAAACTTAAGAACAAATAGTGCTTCTGCAATAACAGCTCAGGCTATTTTATAAAGGCTATTCATAGATGTGGAATACTCCTCAGTACTATACATATTCAACTTCTTTTACTTTTTAATTTGTCTTTTCAAAATACATTGAGCTCATTCTACTCTACCTTGACCTTGAGGTTTATATTCATCTCATGTAACATGGAAGATATTACGAAATTCTAAATATATTTGCACTTATTTACTGGATTCAGCTGGTCCATTGTTAGTTTTTATTTGAGAAGAAATCTACATGACTGCACATGTTTCTAGTAAATGTTGGATGACCTGAGTCCATTTTTCACCAGGTAGAGTTGTGCCCCCCCCGAAAAAAAGGAATGTGTCAATAGTTACAAGCACATCTTGTAGGCAGACATATTCAGGGATGTGTGTTACATCCATTTACCAATTATTGTTTAGAGCCAGGACTTGAAGATTAGCACCAAGGGGAAGGGTTTGTAAATGCAAAGGTCAACAAGTAGGACAGTTAGCAATAATTTGCTTAGGTTGTTTAAAAGGAATTTTATTTTATTTTATTTTATTTATTCCTGTCCTTAGTCTTGGACTCAGGGCCTGAGGACACTCCCTGGTTCTTTTTTGTTCAAGGCTAGCTAGCACGCTGCCACTTGAACCACAGTGCCACATCTGGCCATGTTCTATGTATGTGGCGCTAGGGAATCAAACCCATGGCTTCATGTATATGAGGCAAGCATTCTTGCCACTAGGACATAATCCCAACCCTAAAAGGTATTTTATATGTGACTGGTAAATGACCTGCATTAGAGTGCCAAGATGCATGGTCTTGTTTTGCCAAAATAAAAAAGACTAAATCATCTACATTTAAGTTACCACATGCCATAGGACCTGTCAAATTAGAATGAGCAAGAATGTGAATGACATACAGTAAGTGCTGTCTTTGGCATTACTGGCTTTGAATTGTTTAAATAGTGAATCTAGTGGGGGGTTTATGTGATAAATAACAGCAGAATATATATTGCATAGAACATGTGCTGCACAGGTCGACTGAGTGACTAAATTGAAAGTTATTAAGAAATTCTGTGAAGCGTATATAACAGCCTGTGATTCATTTTGCGTGCCTATTGCCAGGGAGTGAGGAAAACTTGATATTTACCTTCTGTCCAAAAAGCACATTTGTTATTTTTGGTACTATCTTCAAAAATATTAGGCGAATTTAGAATGGGCTTAGAAAGTCAAATATTATCAGTAATATAAATTTGTAATTGAAATAATTTCCTTAAAGGACTAGAAGATAATTGGTATAAAACTTCTCCATTAAAGACATTCAATGATAAAAGGAGGAGATCAGAGGTTTGTAATGCAAATTTGAATTGTTATTTAGGTGTGGGGATGATAATCAAGTAGTTGTCCTCCCCATTGATTTGTAGGCACATTTTACAGCCTTGCATGATAATAAAGCTGATCACCTCCAGACATGTGGTTTACATTTCAGACAATGTGTGCCTGGTTCTTATCAAAGTCCTGTTGAACTGTGCTATTCCCCCTGTGGGGTAGACTTTGTTAGTACATTTAATAGCCCACTAGGGAAAGAAAAATCTACCCCGGATAAGAAATTTTGAGTCAGGGGTTTTTCTACTAAAAGTAATTCCTGACTTTCCTCACTAGTTAATACACAAGGGCGATTTATTGTTAAATCCTCTTGAAGAATGGAGAATAAATTATGCAAAGCATATGTGGGAATGCCTAAGGAAGGATGAAGCCAATTAATGTCCCTTAGTAACATTTGAAAATCAAGAGTATTTAATTTTTCAGTACGAATTTTTATAAATTGGAGAATAATTGCTTGTTATTTAACTAAATATCCTTGATACTTTAATGGCTCCTCTGTCCAGATTTTATCAGGGGCAACTAATAAACCATTTTCTTGCAAGTGGAAGGGCAAAATTTGTCATAAGTCTGATAGAATACCTTTATTAGGTGCAGCAAATAATTAGTCATCCATATAATGAATACATGAAACCTGAGCAAATCTTTTCCTAATAGGTTCTAGTGCTCTGGCTACAAAATTTTGACACATGGTAGGTGAGTTCATCATGCCTGGTGGCAATAATTGCCATTTACACCTTCCATGGGGTCCTTGGAGATTATTCCGGCTTAAAGTAAAAGCAAAGCATGATAGGTCCTCATGAAATAAGAAAATAGTAAAGAAACAATCTTGCAAATCTTAGTATAATATGCCAATTTAAAGGAATCATACATGATTGCGGCAGGCCATGTTGTAAAATATAGGCCTCAAAGCTGCATTTAGAGCTCGACAATCAGTGATTAATCTCCACTTGTGAGATTTCTTTTTAATAACAGAAATAGGAGAGTTGCAGGTAGAGATAGAAACCTCAATATGATTTGAAGCTAACTTATCTCCAACAACTTGCATTGTGGCCGCCAACTTTTCTTTAGATAAGGGCCTTTGCTCACGGCAAACTGGACAATCTGTCTGCCAAGTAAGTAATCTTACTGAGAAAGACATGCATCTTAACTTCAAGCGAAAACTAAATGAGCTCCCCACTGTTCAAAGGTCGAATAATGGGGAACCGTCGATAGTGAGGGAGAGGAACAAAGTCCTCAGAGTCAGAATCTGAAGAACAGAAAAGGAAAGGCAGGCGCTGCAGCAAAAAAATTTTCTTTATAAGACATTCCCGCTGAAGTCCGTGGCAGATATGGAGAGCCTCTTTAGCACACTGACTGCCCTGCTGAGCTATTTAGAGTGGCTTCATTTTCTGAAGAAACATAGGTAGTGACCAAAGCTTTAGCTTTTGGCTCTACCTTTTCTCTAGCAGAACTGGCAAGAGATTGCTCAGGTGTAGCCATCTCTTTAACTCCTGCCCACTTTGAGTTTTTACCTCCTTGGACAAACTATAAACCTTCATAGCTTTCTCCACATCTACCTCCAGTTCAGCAGCTGATCTTACCACAGCATCGCAAGCATGACAATTAGAGCTGTATATATTAATGCACAATTAGACCAAAATGTATTTGGAACCTTTTCCCCACACTGATATGCCTTTTACACATTATTGTTTACTCCTTCCCAGAATTCTAAGTCTAAAGTATCTTCCTCCTGGAACCACGGATTATACTCCATTACCACCTGCATGCACTCATCTAATTGTGAACACAAGACCTGTTAAGTTTCAGTACATGGTCAATAAGATTAGAAAAAAGAGTAGATTTAGCTTGTCCCATAAACCTGTAACATTTTATCTATCAGGAGCTCACCACTCAGTTCCCCTCTCTCCTTTCAATCAAAATATCTTTCACCTACACTCTAGAGAGAGCTCAAACGCAGCTCAGCAATCTCCTATGGATCAATTATCAGGTCCTTGGATCCGGAAGCCAGTTGTTGGACCGGTGTATTTCTAACCATAGCCAAGACACAGGGTATGCAAAGGAGAGTGGTCCAATGCACACTTTTATTTAGCAAGGCCAGGGTTTATATTGGTTTAGAAATCAATTCATAATTTCAAGAGTAAAATTAATGCATAAATATATTCATATAAACACCAAAGTTGTGGATGTCACTACTGTAACAGATGTTGCTACCTCAAAGGTTGTTGCTACTACAAAGGGTGTTGATACTACAATTTGTCAGCTCTACAACAAAGGATCAAAGTATTCAACGTAGAACTTTATTAACTAGCTACTATTTCCTCAAGACTAATTATTATAGATTATTGACTTCCCACTTAATTGAGAAAAGCTTTTGCTGGAGCAGCTGGGCAAACAAGTCTCCCCAAGGAGGTTCTATATGTGTGGCGGAGGGTGGAGGAGAGTCTCATGACAAAGGGGCATCCTTTGGCCAACAAACACAGGAGACTCTTTAATAGAGAATTTTCTCCAAAGGCATATTAGTTTGGTAGTAAGCATCAGAATATCTGTGCTGAGGTGAAATACTCCACTCGTCAGAGAAATTATTATTGTACAGAAGTGCAGGTTTTCTAGTCATATCCTGGATCCTGTTGCTCAGAATGAATCATGTGCTGTGCCACGGCTGTTCTTTTGAAGAATCTACATTCTGTTTTCGAGAGTGGTTGAAGTAGTTTACATTCCCAGCAACAGAGCAGTACATTTCCTCTTTTTGGGAATTCCCTCCAGCACTTGTTGTTGCCTGAGTTAAGATAATTACTCATTCTGACATTGGAAACATGTTATTTCAGGGTTGTTTTTATTTGCATATCAGATACTGCCATTGATGATGGTTATGTTTATATATTTCAATATCATTTTTATTTCCTCTTCAGTGTAATCTGTTTTTAGATCCATGGCGAAATTTTTGATTGGTGTGTAGGTTTTGGAGGGAATCGTTTCTTAAATCCCCTTTGTATGAATATATTAGCAAGTTATAATATTTGACTGTTGCAAATTACCGTCTGCTATTTGGTAAAACGGTTTGTTAGGTCTAGGAATTTGGAGGAGATTTATTTGGGTCCTTCAGGTATAAAAACATAATATCAGCAAATCAGGAAAGTTTCACATCTTCTCTCCCTATTTGGATCCTCCCTATTTGGAGCTTTCTTACTATGGCTAAGGATTACAGAAATATATTAAATAGGAGAAGAGGGAGGTATTATCCTTGTCTTGTTCCTGGTTTTCAAGAAAATGGTTTTAGTTCTTCCCATTTGGTATGACATTAGCAGTTGTTCTCATATATATAGCTTTCATTGTTTTAAAAAGGGTCTTTCTAATCCTATTTTCTTCAGGGCTTTGAAAATCTATTGCTGTGTTATAACATTGAAGGTTTGGAGCAGCCACTTCAAGAATGATGTGATTCTTCATCTTACCTATGTCAATTTGGTGAATTGCATTAAAAGTTATGAATCTGCTATAGCAGGCTTCCAGTTGTGGAATGAAGGCTAGTTGCCCATGATGCATGACTTTTAAAATCTGTTTTTGGATTCTGCTAGGTAATATTATGTAGAGGAGTTGTGCATCTTTGTTCCTAAGTGAGATTTTTTTGTAACATCTTTTTGGGGGATCTTTTCCTGGTTTTGTGATTGTATTTGATTCAAGGAACTGGTTTGGGGTTTCTCGCTCTGCATCAACTTCACGGAAGAACTAGGAGAATATTGGTGTTTTCCCCTTTCTTAGAAAGTGTTATAGAATTCTGCGGTGATTGCCTTTTTTATATTGGAAGAAATTTCATTGCTTCCTGTATCTCGTCATAATTCATGCGGTAATTTAATTGATTTATATGTTCTTGCCTCAGGTTGGACAGTTTATATTTCTGTAAAAATCTACCTCTTTCCCTAAAGTATTCATTCTTTAGTGAGTATAGTTTCTGGAAATAGTTGTTTCTGATTGTTTGGATGTCCTGGATTATTCTGGCAATATTTCTTGTGGAATCCTTATCTTACCCATTTGGGAATCTTCTTGCCTTCCTTTCGTTATTCTTAAAAGTGCCGTGTCAAGATCTATTATATAGCCATCATAACAGAAACAGGTGGTACTGGTATAAAGAAAAACCTGAAGAAAAATGAAATGGAATACGAAACCCAGAAATAAAGCTGTATTTTTTAAATCATTTTTTCTTATTTATTGTCAAAATGATGTCCAGATAGGTTACAGTTTCGTATCTTAGGCATTGGATACATTTATTGTCTTGTTTTTTTACTAGTCCCACATTTTCCCTCCCCACGCCCCATTTCCTTCATTCCCCATGAGTGCTTGAGGTGGTTTACACAAAACAGTTTTGTAAGTATTGCTTTTGAAGTCATTTGTCTTGTTATCCTGTGTCTCTTGATTTTGGTATATCCTTTCACTTTCCTAGTTCAAATATCAGTATTCATGATTTCCAATGTACTCAGATAAGATATAGTGATAGTGTAGGTATGAAGACAAGAAGGGGATACAAGAGGAACATAAACATCAGAGGCTACGGTTACACATGTCATGTAGAAAGTACTACAACTGTGATATAACACTGGTTTCCATAATATGGCATTTATTTCACTCAGCGTCATCTTCTGTGTTCAACAACTCAACCCATTAAGAAAGTACTGTATCAAGAAAACTAACATTGGGCTGGGGATATAGCCTAGGGGCAAGAGTGCCTGCCTTCCATAACATTCCTTCTTATTTTTAACTTACCAAGCTCTTGATTTATGGTACATTACATTTTATCTTTTTTACCCCCTTTTTTCTATCATCATTATGAACACTGTGGCTAATTGCTAGTACTATTCTTTGTGGAGCACACGTTTGCCATGTGGCAAAAAGGACATACTCATTTCTAAGATATGCTTAGTTTACTGTGCACTTCCTGTTTAATATAGGTTACCCACCACAACCAGGATGTGGACAACTTGATCATCATTGTGCTAGACATGTATGTGTGTAGAGGCCAGCTATATGAATACTGGAGCTACATGTAACCAAGGAACCTAGAAGGGACTGGATAGAAATAGGAAAATTGGCAATCATTCACCCATGTCTTGCCTAAGTTTCATATCCTTTGGAATACCCCAAGGTCACTTTAATATTGAAGCACATGTTTCTTTGTTGATCTCTTTCACTAAGGTATGAGTACTGGAGGAATTAGCTCATTTGTTGCCCCAGCTAGTGAGTAATTTGCATTTGAATATAACTTGTTCTATGTGCCATAGACCTATATTTGAACCAGTGGTCAATGGGAAATATTGCTAACCTCTTAGATAAATGGATCGAAGTGACTTGAGAACATTGGGTTTTTACAGCCCAAGACGTAGTCTCAACATATTGATATCTCAAAATATGAGAAGGAGTTATTCCCGGGCCATTCCCATTTTATGTTTTGAACCCAAAAATTGTCAGAAGATCAAAAAATTCCTTTATCCCCTAGGGTTTGTAGTAACTGAGGCACCGACAACTTAAAGGAACAAGAATGAGCTGCCGGGATAGTGGTAACACTAGCAAGCACTGAAGCCATGATTTTTATTTCTCCATTAGAGTCCTGATCGATCACTCCTTGAATAATAGGTAAGCCCCTCAGTGCAGAGCTGCTGCAGCCTAACAATGAGCCAACAGATTCCCTTGGAAGTGGGCCAATGGCTCCTGTAGGAAGGGGCTGAAATCCCATTGCAGAAGTCAGAACTGTGCAGGTAGAGGAACAGAAATCCAGTCCTGCACTTCCTTTTGTTGCTCAGAGGAGTCTTGAAACTGATTGTTGCTGCAGGTTGTTGGGGGATATGCTTGAGGTTAGGGGAAAGAAGGAGCTGCTCCAAAATTTTTCTGTGGGGCCAGGGGCTGGCTCCTCTGCCAGCTTACTGAAATCTGGCGGCCAGAGTTGTCGGGAGCTGAGCTAGCAGCTAAGCTCACCCTGACCTCTGGCTGTGCAGATGTCGCCAAGATGTCGGGAGCCAAACCTGCACCTAGGTTCATTATCACTTCTGGCTGTGCTGTTACCGCCAGGATATGCTAAAGGCAAGGACATTTGTTCACAGCCACTATCCGGAATTGCTTTGCTATGTCCCCACCTTGCTATGTCCGCTGGAGTAGATTCCTATGTTAATCAACCTTGTCCTGTGTCTACTGTAATCAAATGTTGCAAACTTCAAAGCCTCTTTATGTTCTGGAATTTTTACAATCCTATGCTATTCCCTGGTTCCAAAACTGCATATAAGCTGGGAGTTGGAATAAACTGTTGCTGCAGTCTTGAGGTTCAACCTTATGGCTGCAGACCTCCCGTACCCCATCTTTGTCTCTTGTCTTTTTCTCTTGCCTTATTTTTCCTTTTCCTTATCCCCGCCGCCCCTCAGTCAGGATTCCTGCTCCCCTGCCGGCTGGCCCAGCAGGTTTGGTGCCCGAACAGAGACTTGAAGGCCTGGGATCGACGGCGGGTGACCCCCGCTCAGGTAAGGATGTCCGAATACTTGGGAAGGAGAGCGGGAGGAGAGTGTATTGTCGGGAGTAATAAATTATGGGACAAGGTAATAGCCGCATGCTATACATGCAGGCCCCCAAAGGCATGCTTAATGCCCGGGCAGTGAAAGTTGGCCAAAGTGACTTAGAACGTTTCTTTTACTTTATTGAGGAAGCATGTCCCCAGTTCCTGGAGGAAGGAACCAATAACTTAGAAACTTGCTAGAAAATTGAAAAAAAATTAAAAAATAAAAATTAAATAAAAAAAAGGGAACATTGTGATGCAACTGGCCCTGAGAAAACCTCAGTGGATGCTATTATTCTTTGGTTTCTGGTCCGAGATTGCTTAGATCTTAGCCATGAATAGATTAAGTTCGATCAGTCGATTGGAGAAACTGAACAGGGACCTGATGAGTGTTGCCCAGCTCCGGGAGGGTATGCTGCTGCCTGGGAAGAGCTGAGAAAATTAACAAGACCTGAACCCACTGAGCTAGACATTAAGAAAGACTCAGATGGCTCAGACTCTGAGGAGAAATTATTCAATAAGCCTATTAAAGATAGATTGACCTATGTTGAGAATATGTTAAAATCATTTATAGCTCTATTATCACAGCTTCATCCAGAACAACAAACTCCTTTAACAGGAGATACTGGTGAGCCCCGCAGACAGTCCTGGCAGACTTACAGCTCTCCTAGGTGCAGGCTGCTAGCAGGGGGAAGGGACCTGAGGCTAGGGAAATGCTAACACCACTAAGGTAACTTGTCCTGACCCAGCGCTCTATTTCCATCCACCAGGACAGATTTAAAACCCCAACCAGGGTGTGTGACCATTAGACTGGAGCTTACATTTTCCATAAATCCACTGGGCTAGGTCAAAGAGATCAGCAATTGTGGGTGCTTGGAGACAACTGATCTCTATTTCAGCTCAGCTGGTTGCTCCTCAAGTCTAAATTGTTTCAGGAAAGCTGCTCAAGTTTGAGCCCAATCTTATATATTTGGAATATTTTGCAGGACTTACCTAACTTCTATGAGTGCTCAGGCAGATGAAGTTCTCTCTATCTCTTTTTCTGCCTCCCTCTAAACTCTGCCTGTGACATAGGACGGGTATGGATATTTGTTTAACATCTGCTTTAAAAGACTCAAAGAAAGGTTTTCTATTCTTGTTATTGATGGTTAAGTTTTGGAGATTTAGTGAAATTCTGCTTGTTTGGCTAAATCATAAGCTTTCTCTAGCATTGAGCACATGGTAGACAATAGGACTGGTTGGAGTGAAAGCCTGCCCATCCCCCAGGTGACAAGCATGCCAAATTCCTGGAGGCTGGGCAGAGACTTGGAGTCCTGTGGCCTTGCATTTCAAAGGTGCCTTACAATTCAAATGCTAGAAGATGAAGGTGTCTTACTGTGAGCTCACTGTCTGTGTTCATACCCTGTCTCCCATATGCTCCCTATGCTCAGTTTAGCTGAGCTAAACTGGTTTCTCAAAATTTGGCTTCTCAGATGATCTGAAAATTT